>NC_134834.1:33745700-33806934 GCF_004210375.1 Tachypleus tridentatus
TCCTGTTGTTCAGACGCTATTTTATTGTGCTTTTGTTTTCATTGCGTTTTTAGCCATAGGAAAGCGTTTTACATATGGTGCCAGATTTCAAAGAAAAGTTATTTTGTGCACCGAACAGTTTAGGAATCGTACAGCCGGTAAAAAGTATACAGCGAGTGAGGCAAATGTACGTCGCTGGTGTGGTATGAAAACCAAGTTGTCTTCTTGTCATGAAAAGTACAAAATCATTTCCTGGCCCAACAAAACGAAGACATCCTGAAATTGATGTCGCTGTTTTAACGTATTTCAGAGAGTTATGAAATAAATGACTGCGTGTAACGAGAGAAGTCTTAACATTAAAAACAAAAGAATGAGCAGGAAATAATGGTAGTTCTTTGAAGGCTCGTCGTGGCTGGTGTGAGAAATTTATGAAAAGAGAAGGTTTATCATTACGCCGAAGGACAAAAATTAGTCAAAATTTGCCGTCGTATTTTGCGGAAGTTGGAACGCACAAAATGATATTGTTTGATACAATAGTGAATCAAGCGATTAATTTTTTTTTTTTAATTTCGCACAAAGCTACTCGAGGGCTATCTGTGCAAGCCGTCCCTAATTTAGCAGTGTAAGACTAGAGGGAAGGTAGCTAGTCATCACCACCCACCGCCAACTCTTGGGTTACTCTTTTACCAACGAATCGTGGAAATGACCGTCACATTGTAACGCTCCCACGGCTGAAAGGGCGAGCATGTTTGGCGCGACGAGGATACGAACCCGAGACCCTCAAATTACGAGTCGCACGCCTTAACGGGCTTGGCCATGCCCGTTAAGCCTGCGATGAAGATGCTTCACCTTCAGAATATAACAGTGAGTCAGAATAAACACTTGGAGTAACATTCTGATTAAATAAAGAAAGCAGGAAGAAACATTATTGTTTGTTTGTTTGTTTTGGAATTTCGCACAAAGCTACTCGAGGGCTATCTGTGCTAGCCGTCCCTAATTTAGCAGTGTAAGACTAGAGGGAAGGCAGCTAGTCATCACCACTCACCGCCAACTCTTGGGCTACTCTTTTACCAACGAAAAGTGGGATTGACCGTCACATTATAACGCCCCCACGGCTGGGAGGGCGAGCATGTTTAGCGCGACGCGGGCGCGAACCCGCGACCCTCAGATTACGAGTCGCGCGCCTTACGCGCTTGGCCATGCCGGGCCAAACATTATTGTAATAAAAAGTTTTAAATGTCCTGTATATTTCATATATATATATTATTATATTTCATGTTAAATACATTATTAACATATTTTAATCGTTAATAAATTATTTTAAACATGTTTGCTCCTTTCTAATTATAATTCTTTTTTTTTTCCTGAAAATCCCTTTTTAAAAGTGGGGTAAATCTGAAATTAGGGAGCATCTTAAATTCAAAGTAATACGGTATATACATACGTGTATAAACTAGCTAATAAACAATGATGGTACTGACCATTAAGGTATAATTTCATACAATTTTATAAAATGATCTCTATTTACAAATGTCAGCAGAACTAAACTGTCTCAGTCTTACTCTTCTCTTTAAGCATACTTCTCTCGCAAATATTCCTTTCTTACATGCTAGAAGAGAGACTTTCTTAAGAAAAAAAATGCTTAATAAATATTCTGCTTTAAAATGCAAATAATTAAATGTAACTGTATAATTTATCGATAACATTTCTATAGTATGTCTATGCCGTAACAAAGCTGAAATGGAAAAATATCGGTGAATAAATGTGTTTAGTAGAATTTTGTTGTCATCTTATGGAAAAATTCCTATTTACTATAATATATATATATATATAATAAGCAGTCAAAGAAATAGAACACATTTTAGTTACATGAGAGGGTAAGTTTAATTAGCGGAGACTTTCTGGATACATATTCGCATATAGTCACAGAAATCGTTATGGAAACACAGAAGCTGTATGCATACATGGCTCAAAGAATAAGGAATGGTAACTAGATGGTGAATTTGTTAAAGGCACGAAACATTATCACAAATTATATAAAATAAAATACAAATAAACAGCACAGTCCACTGATATTAGTGCACACACAGTATTACACTATAGAAATAATGAAACCTAGTAAAAATAATTGCATCTTAAATCAGGATGAAGGATTGGAAAATCAGGAAGTATGTTGATGGCATACTCTTCTTGTTTTCAAGCATGTAAGCTAAGTGTTCACATGATCAATGAATTTTCCTACTTATATGGTTGCACAGTATTTGTTTTTCACACTCCTGAGGATGGCGTGAATCGAAGACGAAACGTGTAGTGTTTTTTAAGACTATTGATCGATTGTTGAATAAAGATTTAAATTGCTTACTAAACAACGTTGATTGCTTGAGTATTTTGATGTGTGTTAAACTTTTACTGTGCACTTGATTTCTGAAGTAACATTTAATCATAGAAATAATCTCTTTAACACTTAATGCAGCATTCTAACACTTGTTGTCCCACAACAACAATACCTGAAAAAAAATATAAATAAAGAAGGCACACGTGTGTGAATACTTTGTGTGAAAAGTATCACATAATTCATCAAGCTGTATTTTGTTCATGTTACTTTTTACTAGGTATAATGTTTAAAGGTAGCTAAGTTCCCATTCTCTTTACCTACATCTATTCTAGCGACACCGTAGCCGAGGGGATTGGTTTATAAAAATTAATCGACCTGTTATACTTTTGGCTTAACAGATTGTGATAACCGTAATAGTAGTCTATTTGACTAGGCTAGTAATTATCCATCTCAAATAAAACAAAAACTCATTATTTGATTTAATAAGAAGATTGTTTGTTTGTTTTGAATTTCGCGCAAAGCTACTCGAGAACTATCTGCGCTAGCCGTCCCTAATTTAACAGTATAAGACTAGAGGGAAGACAACTAGTCATCACCACCCAATGCCAACTCTTGCACCAACGAGTAGTGGGATTGACCGTCACATTATAACGTCCCCACGGCTGAAAGGGCGAGCGTGTTTGATGCGACCAGGATTTGAACCCGCGACCCTCGGATTACGAGTCGAACGCCTTAACACACTTGGCCATGCGGGCCCTGATAGGAAGATTTTCCTATTCTTTGTTTTAGACAAACTTATCTCCATTCTCAAAATGAAGCTTTATTGTTCTGTTTAAAATTAACATACTATCAACTTCTGCCTTAGTGAAAACAATCACACGTTTCATTTTCTTAAAATTATCAACCAATTGTAAACCAAACACCTTTCTTACCTTTAAGATCATGAGAATGTTTTCTGTTTAAAGCAAACTAGACTTGTTTTACAAGTTGAGTTCTCCGGTGTGTTAGCGGTACACCTCCAGACTTAAAATACTAAAATCCTCAACTCAGTCTCCTGCGAGGGACAGAGTACAGACAGTCCCTTGTGTAGTTTTGTTCTAGATAAATATTTTTATGATATGATCCTCCATTTATATGATAAAATATTAAAAAACATTTCCTACAATATAATTAATCATCCATTTTGTATGACTAAATTTATTTTCCTTTTTTTTATCATAACAAACAGTTTCATCTTCAAGATCATGCCCAATAATCTGTTTGAATCAACAAGCATTTTATTTATCATCAAAACGACACCTAATCCACTGACGCTGTAAAATCCAAACATTTTCTTTATGACCAAGATGATAATTAGTCCACTGATTATACTAACAAATCATCTTCATGACCAAGTTGAGCTTCAGTTTCGTAGTTAAAAAAATGTAATATATTCTAAAGATGATGTCCCAACTAGTTGGCTAAATAAATACGTCCTTTTTATCTTTATTCCATACCGTAATTATTTAGATAAATCAGAAAACACAAAAGTCCGTCATTTTCTGAAGAAGTTATTCTGATATCTGGCTTAGGTGTACTTATAGAAACTAATTTTCTAGATGTTTCGCTAAATCATGAACATTATCACATTATTTCGTTTATTTTATCGGTTATGAACGAATGAATTTTAAAAAGGGGCCTTGATCACGCTGCTTAAATATTAGATGCAATATCCAACGCACAAATTAAACCCGCTGTCGTGACACGTAATATGTCATATTTTCTTGGCTTTTAGGGACCGTTTTATTTTCTCATGTTTCTAAGCGCTTTCATAGTCTTCGTTTGCATATGATTTAAACCTATCCTGCATTTTAATAAACCTATTAGAATGTACAGCATGAGCTATTTGAAACTTCTTTATTCTTTGCTTTCCTTTGTTTATTTTTTTTTAGTATTGGAGGTGTTGGCGTGACTGTAGCATCAGGTAAAGAAAGTTCATATTAAACAATCAACGAACCACTGAAAATTTATAATCAACTTTCTGAGAAAAACAGTTAAACAGGGAATATTATTCCAACAAATACACCTCTTATTGTTAACCAAGCCAATAAAATACATTTGCAAAAGTATAAACTTGAAAAAAACATAAAAGTTCACACTCTTATGTGCTTTATTATCTGAAATGAGTTTATGAACAGATTGAAACGTACATCTGGTATGAAACTATAACAAAATAACTGTATAGAGAATCATTTGTACGTAGATCGTTTTACGAATAGTAGAGAACTTAAAAACATGATTTCTTTAGAAGATAATGTCTTTCCAAGTGTACACAAGTTACAAACAAGCCTATATCTGTGTGAAAATATAATTTCTTCAAAAATATTACTTTTAATTGTTTGATAATTTTACTCTAACCTTGAAATATGTTTTCACGGTGAAGTGTGTGAAGTTATTTTTTTTTTCTGACGAAAAATGTGAATTGAGACATTTTGGGGTGTAGTCTTTTTAGACGACTCTATTGCTAAGACCTCATAAGTAAACATAATTTTCAAAAAACTCGTTCCAGCAAAGGGTATAAATACAAGTCAATTAGAGGCATTAGTACAGAAAAACATCTTAATTTCAAACTGTAGTTGACCTTTTTAAATCGGGTTATAAATTGCACCTTAACAAATGTAATATAATATAAACGTGGTACACCACACTAGAAACAGCAGCATACATGAAACAAAAGTACATTTTACTCACGTTGGCTTTCTTATCTATCGTAATGAAATATCTTTAGAGCGATTACACTAATCAAGCTAAACAAACCATTTCAAATCTTCAAACTGTTAAAGCAACAACAAAAAATTTGAAGCACATAAATTGTACAAAACTGTTATTCAGAGAAAGCATAATAGTAATAACATAAATTTCTATTTAAAAACAAAAAATGCTTTCCAAGGTAAGAGTTAAGAAAAAGATATGTTATTACAAATTATCACTCTAAGTTACTACTACTTTCTATATGGTGAAGTATTTCGTGGAACACTTCATATAGATCTATACATATTTATTTTATTTATTCAAACCGGAGTAATGACAGCTACTAAAGCTATATATGAAGTGTTGAGCACTTTTTAAAATCTACACTTTGTTCTTTATCTGTCCGTCTATACTGACTACTGAATTAAATTTGCAGACGTATCCCTTAGGCTTAGCATTTGAGAATGTCTTTCTGCGGAATTTCACACAACACGTTCTCCCGTTCGATATTTCAGGCTTTGCGTTTTCGTTCTTATAAAGCTTGCTGATCTATCTGTACTTCTCATAAAAAGTAAGGAATGACGTTTTTCTCGTTTGTGTAGATTTTATCTTTTTTCATGTGTTCATATAGGGGTTTTACTTGTGCTTTCTACGAGTGTATATGTATATATATACCGCGTACACGTCTTTTATTTACATAAGTATTAAAACCTATCTGTTCTCTAGAAGATTTAGTTGTGAGATTTTACACACATACACCTCACTTGTAAACATTCCAGTAAAAGTTACGATGTATTTGAATATTTACAAATGACTGTGTACGTGAGTAAAACCTCACAATTGTTTAAATTGTCTAAGGCACTGATAGGTTTCGTTGGGCGAGTTTCTACTTGAAGCATCTTTAAGTGAGATTTTGGTGTGTTTATTTTTTGTGGTGTAAAGAAATGTTACGAATCCCAACAATTCAGCAATAAAAACGTAAGGAGAACTACCATGTTGAGTACAAGGTAAAATCTCGTTCCCCAGTCTTGAGGAACCTCTATCCAAATCGAAAGTTGCCATGACACCCTTCCCTCTCTATGCAATAGATAAAGATGAAACGAGATGAGTGGTAGAGTCATTAGAGCTAAACCTTATTATCTCTCAGACAACATAACTTATATACAATTTTTAAACATATATGTAGAACAAATATAAGCATAATAAAGTTAATGCATTATTTAACTAACAGGGATCCCATTAAGCAGAACCACGAAGCTTACGTTGATTGGATGATCCGTAATAAAGCTAAGACTTTTGTGTATTATAGGTCTAGATCTGTAAAACATACACACTTAAATGATCGTTAGATAAACCTTTGATTTTGCTGTCACTGTATAGAACATGTATGTTTGAAAACTGAAACATATTTTCTGCATATTTGGCTCATCACGTGACCATTTGTATGTTTTAAGTCTTGCCTTACCCCACAATTGTGTAAAGGTTACATTCAATATTCATTGTAAACCACACTTGTGTAAAAGTTACATTCAATAATTCATTGTGAACTTGCAAAAGTTGTTTTACTTAATGATTTAAAATCATCTTAATGCATTGCAGAGAACAATGGCACGAGCTACTTTTGCAGCAGAACGTTTACTAAATTAAAAATATAAGATTATTTTCTATTATTATTATATTAATATTATACTATTTAATCTAACAGTGTCAGTTCCCTGCTCTAAGTTCATACATTGCCTTCACGGTGACTTAGTCATAAGTCTGAGGGTTTATAACTTAAAAATCGGGTTTAGATACTCATTATGAGTACAGCACAGATTAGCCCATTATGTAGCTTTATGATTAACAACAAACAAACAAAACAAAAACTGATTATTTGGTGTGTTTTAATCATTACACGTTTTAATTAGTTTTAAAACAAAATTAGGTTATTTAATGAATTTACCTGTTAATGTCTAGTTCTGTTTTTTTGGAATTTCGCACAAAGCTACTCGAGGGCTATCTGTGCTAGCCGTCCCTAATTTAGCAGTGTAAGACTAGAGGAAAGGCAGCTAGTCATCACCACCCACCGCCAACTCTTGGGCTACTCTTTTACCAACGAATAGTGGGATTGATAGTTACATTATAACGCCCCCACGGCTGGGAGGGCGAGCATATTTGGCGCGACGCGGGCGCGAACCCGCGACCCTCGGATTACGAGTCGCACGCCTTACGCGTTTGGCCATGCCAGGCCCAGTTCTGTTGTCTACAGATATCTTGCTTTAAATATATTGATATACAAAGATATATATAAATACGGGCGTTTTGTTTTCTTGTTTGAACTATTTGTGTGTAATGTGAATACTTTTATTTACCATTTTTACCTAAAACTGTTGATATTTTTAATCATACATCTAAAGGCGACTTTGCCAAAGGATGGAACCACCATAAACGTCGTCTAATGCCTTAAAATAGAGTCATTAGTAAAGTGCTGAAAATACAGTGGAGGATTTAGGGGGTGGTGAGTAGGGAGAGAGGGCTAGTAAGTACTCTAAATGTGCTACGAAATGGAAAAAGAAGGTAATGCTTTCAATACTACCACCCTACCTCATCAAGTTAACACGAAGTTTCAGTAGTGCAACCTTAACTCTCAGCAAGTTAACATGAAGTTTCAGTAGTACAACCCTACCTCTCAGCAAGCTAACAAGAAGTTTCAGTAATACTACCTCACCTCTCACCCAGTTAACACGAAGGTTTTTTAGTGATATAGGATGTATAGCAGGAAAGATAACTTGGAGTAATTTGAGTCACGCATAGGCTGGAAGGATGCAGGAAGGTCTTGTTTTTCCTGCTGGTGTGGGTTCTGGGAGGCCTCTTCCGCGAAAGTTTCAAAAGTTAAACCTAAAATGATGCGTTCTAATAACCTGTTTTTTCGTACATAATCTATAAGTAATAAACTATATAATGTTGTAAAAAATTACGTTTCTATAACTGACATTTTTTTTAAATTGGTTTGAGAGAAAGCAATCTAATTAAAATTTTATATCAAAGAAAATTTGTATTCTCATTTTTCAACGTTACATATGTCTAGCTCCTATTTTGCTGTATGTAATGGGTGTTGTATTGATTTCCGCCAAAATCAGTCACTTAAATACAAACAAACTCACACCGAGAACGAGCACGTAGCACCATAATATTTACAGAGTGTACGTAGTGGAACAATGTACATATCATAAGATGAAAACACATGTACGTACTTGTGTTCGGAACGCTGAATATCTCAGCAATTGTGATAACGAATATTCGTGTATATTGTGAGAACTAATAAGCTTACAAGACTGTGGACGCGGGCAACGTCTATGCCCGACACTCACAACATTTTTGTACAATTTTTAAGACTACATCACTGGCAAGGCAGGATGAAGCAGTAGCTGTGTTAATTCCAACGACTAAGCTCTTAGTGACAATACTACACTGCGGATTTCAACATTACACATCTCTCGGCGCTCTATCGCAAATCAACCACATTTATGCTAGCTCCATTTGTGCTTTCTGCGAGCTATATGGATAAATTGTGATATTATTTAGGTATTTCTTCCTCATTTTCCCCTTTTATAAAAGGCCCAGTATGGTTAGGTGGTTAAGATACTCAACTCGTAATCCGCGGGTTCGAATCCCTGTCACACCAAACATACTCGCCCTTTCAACCGTGGGAACGTTATAATGTGATAGTGAATCCACTATTCGTTGGTAAAAGTGTAGTCCCAGGGTTGGCGGTGGGTGGTGATGACCAGCTGCCTTCACTCTAGTCTTACACTACTAAATTAGGGACAGCTAGCGCGAAATTCAAACCAAACCTTTTATAAAACATCCTAATAAGGCAAACAAAGGTATTTTTGTATTTGGTACACGCCAGGATATCACGTGCGTTCCAGGGATTGACATTAATATCTGAACGAAACATAACACTTATGAGAATTGATTCAATTATTAAAGAATTTTTTTTGCGATTCTCTACGCTTTAGAGTGACTTACAGATTAAATAGATAAGCAAAAGGAACCAGAAGATTTAATACTCAGCTATGTTTATTTGTCTGATTAATTATGCTTAGTTTGTAACTCTTTTTAAGAAGAGAGAAACGACGTTTCGAAAACATTACAAAAAATAGGATATAATAAAGAATAGCACCGATATACTCTTACTGTTTATTTCTTTGTATTAATACATCGAAGAAGGTAGTTGCAGTAGAAACACTTCTGTTTCTGCAACAACATGTAATACATTGTTAACTAACTTAAGTGAGTTTTTATATGGTTGAATCTATTCCTAATGACCAATCACCCTCTGTACTATCAATTGTGTTTTGCTTTATTTAATTAGTAAATCTCTATTTTTACGTGAAATTATTACAGTCACCGTTGAAATTGGAGTTACGATGCTTCCATTAGAGATAACCTAATCAGGATTTTTTTTTCTGGATAATTCGCCTTCATTTATGGTTATTAGAAGCCTTTGGCAATTCTTCGAAGATAATACGCAAGTAGTCACAGTAAACGTGGATAACAAGAAATATTAAATAATTATCACATTGAAACTAAAATAAAACACAGGTGTCTAGGGGCATTATAAGTACCCTATCATATCAGTCAGAATCAAATCACAGATTTGTCAGATTATCTTCACTTCACCTCCACAGTAAAGCAAGACTAAGTCACAGATGTGTCAAGATATCTTCATTTCTTTAAAATGTAGATTGAGCCTATAAGTGGTTTTCCAAGATGTATTTTGTTCACTACTTAAAATCTTAACCAAATCATATTCACCTTAACAAGTGTTTAAGTCAATACAAAGTGTTTTAAAAATAAAACCAATGACATCATTTTATTTAAATACTTAATCTGATTCGAAATATACTTAGTGAGCTTTCTTCATCTCTGATTAGGTATTAGAAAGATTTATTTATTAATCACCTCTCAAGTTTACTGACCGAAGACAAACCACCAGTGAAAAAAGAGAAGAGATTTATTTTAATTTTTTTTCAGTTGGTTGATTTTATAGGTTGCTCTACTTAATTGTATTGGAAGATTTTTCTCCCAGTTTAAAAGTAATTTAGTATGAGATGAAAACTGACATTTTATTCGGAGTTATACACATCAGTTCAGCGAAGTAGTAATCTTTCAGTTGTATAAAATATAATTTGTTTTCATGAAAAAAATATTTATGTGCTTAAGTTAGTGAAATGTTTTGTTGTTTTTCTTTATTTCGAAATGTAGTAATACTTTTCAAATCAGTCATGATTACGTATGGTATTTCTTAACAAAACTAGATGTTATGTATAAAGACGCTTCAGTAATTACGTATGACATTTCTTAACAAAACTAGCTGATACGTATAAAGACGGTTCAGTAATTACATATGACATTTCTTAACAAAACTATCTGTTATGTATGAAGACTGTTCAGTAATTGCATATGACATTTCTTAACAAAACTAGCTTATACGTATAAAGACGGTTCAGTAATTACATATGACATTTCTTAACAAATCTAGTTGTTATGTACAAAAACGGATCATTAATATATTGCTCTTTAAGGTTAAAAACCTTTATCTTTTTAACCTGCTTACTTGCATTTTGAGATTAGACTGTTCGTTGAATAGGTACGTACTATCAAACGAGATCAATCATGAACTAGTTGGAGTAACTGTTCTCTGGACGGAAGTTATGTAAATTCGTGACATATGCAAGGTTGTCTTAGGGCATGAAAATTTGTTTCCCTTTTATATTTATAGAAAAAACAACTAAAACACGCCCACACAAACTGCAAGACACGAAATGCTAAACAGAAAGATTGCATGAATCTCCCCATGGACTTAACGAACCTTCATGCCAAGTTTGGTGAAGATCCATCCACACCCTGTAAAATAGCTATATGGATATAAAACAGATAACAAACAGTGCTATTATACTTATATAGAAATTAAAGAAATCTAAGTTACTATATCACGTAATATGGTCATAGAATTAAGAATTATTATTATTGTGTTTAATAAGTTACTTAGAAAATATTTCTGGTATTCTCAGTCATTACTTTACTGGACTTCGTTAGCTACATTTATAATTATTGGCTATAAGCCAGTAATGCTTCATCACTATACTCTTCATTCTTTCATTATTTTGCGCTTTTAATATCTTCACATGTTTTGTTTTTTTAACTCTAACTGTTCAGATTTCGAACATGAGCGTCGTCAGCTGCATGAAGTGGTGTTTCCAGAACTCCAAAGACATTGTTCAACATTGGGTATTGACGTGGAGTTTATAGACATTCAACACGGCACTGACGTCGACTCCATTTTAGAGCCTACAGTGTATTCTCAGCAAATGCGGGAAATTAAGGCCTGTTACCGAGATTCATTAGGATGTTTTTTTCTGGTATGTGGATAATTCCGGTAGTCTTTTTTTTTTACGTGACAAACAATCTTGGTAGCTATTACTTACCACAGGTACATTTTAATATACAGACACTTAAGACAATGTCACGTGCTCATGTATAATAAGCGTTGATTAAGAAAAATAGAGAAGTTCTGGATGCAACAAATCTGAATAATCTTCTAAGGCGCTCATTAATTAATGTAATATGTTTATGTATCTTGTAGGAAAATATATATCCATCAATGTCCTCTACTAGTACAACGGTAAGTCTTCGGGTTTACAACTCTCAAATCAGGGATTCGATTCCCCGCGGTGGTATCAGTAGGTAGCCCAATGTGTCTTTACTATAAGAACACAAACACAAAACATACATCAACAAAGATGAAAACACAAACAAGTGAATCCTGTTTTAGAGTCTCATGAAAATGTAAAATAACATACTTTCAATAGGTTCAAACATGTCCTTGATAAGTAAACAAGAATTTTGAATAAAACTCACCAATAAAAACCAAAATTATATTTGTCTTTTACTTAATGGCTAAAATCTCCAAGCACAAAGCTTGTAGAAATATATTTCTTTTTTTTTTCTTGAACCAAAACTCATCAATAAAGACCAAAATTATATTTGTCTTCTATTTACTGGTTAAAATTTCCAACCAGAAAGCATGGAGATACATAATTTTTTTCTTTTTTTTACAAATCTCATCGACAAAAACCAAAATTTCATTTGTCTTCTATTTAGTGGCTAAAATCTCCAGGCACAAAGCGTAGAAAAACATATTTCTTTTCGTTTTCGAACAAAACTCATCAATGAAAACCAAAATTACATTTGTCTTTTAGTTAGTGGTTAAAATCTCCAACCACAAAGCATGGAGACAGGTATTTATTTTCTTTTTTCTTTTTTTGAACAAATTTCATCGACAGAAACTAAAATTATATTTGTCTTCTAGTTAGTGGTCAAAATCTCCAACCACAAAGCATGGAGACATGTATTTATTTTCTTTTTTCTCTTAAAGACCCTGAAGCAAAATTCATCTACGAAATCACACACTTCCCTTTTTTAATGATATTTTAAAACTCTAAAGAAAAAGACACGAGAAATAAGTTATTTATTTCTTTTCTGACAGTTGACTTTGAAACAGTGATTCCTTAAAAAATACTCAATGTTTGGTTTTGCTTTAGGTTATAAAATTTTTAATCAAAATCAACCAAAAGAAACAGTAATGTACATACTGAAAGTATGTACTTCAAGTACATACTTCAAGAGCTTGATAAAATATTGAAAGAGAACAATTAAAAAAGGCGAATATTTCGTTTCTCTTTTCATAAATGATAAAATTAATAAAATTAAATTCGTCAATACTTGTTTTGATCTATGTTCTAATAATTTGTTAAATGTCTAAAAGAAATGCTACTAAAAAACAAATCAGTATTTCGTTTATCTTCTCACAAACGAATGAAGTTCTGAAACACAAAACATCACCAAGAAAATCCAATAATCCACCATGAAATATTAGCTTATCATACAAATACGAACATAGTCTTTGTCTTCTACCGTTTGATCGAAATATGTTTATTATCGGCTGAAATTATAATATAATAATTATAATATTATAATAAATATAATATTATATTTATTAATATTAATATATAATAAATATAATATTATAATTATAATATATTATTGCGACGAATCACGTAATTTTACAGATTATTAAATAAATCGTCAATTGATTATTCATTCCAATTACATCATTATTATTGTCAATATTACTAGAACATAACCACTTGTTAGTACAGATGAACATTCTTACCATCTTTCGAAAATTAACCTAAAGTATTAAAAATAATGTTTTTTAGTTCAGTCTCACACTTTTTGTGGAGTTTTTATTTGTATTCTTTGTGTAATTGTACTTTTTGGTTATGTAACACTGGATTTAAATTTCTGGTATTATTTGTATCACTGTGTAACTTTAGACTATATGTTTATATTAGATTATCTTATGTAGTTCACTCAAGACTTTCGTTAACGTCAATTTCAAAATATTCGTTAAATCCAATCATACCACAACCGAAGTGGAAATAAGCATACACAGAAATTATTAGTAATTTTGTAAAAGAATATTCTACTAACTAATTCTAAAGCGAGTACGTATAGTGCTGTAAAAATGACACATTTAAATAATAAATTAAGTTAAATGTTACAAGATTAATTTGTAAATAACGTTATCAGTATTTTCTCAGTTTAGCTATCCTTTCCAAAATGTGTCTGCAACTGACAAATTATTTTAATAATGGAGTCACAGAAAGAGGAAAACGTTAAGACCTTAGCTACTCTTAAGACTTCATTCAACTTAATCAAAGCTGGAACATCTGCTTAAAATTCATATTCTTTAAATGGAAAAATAACAAATCCTTAAAAATCCAATCATTTAGACGTCGGATCACACACTAATAAAGCAGTTGTGTCAGCTTAAAGCACGATAACAACAATTTCTCTTCGGTCATTCTGAACCCTACAAAAAGTTAACAGAGAACAAAGACATTGACATAAATATATCAACTTGCTGTATGATGTTGGATAAATTGGTTTATAACGTCTCATTACTCATAGAAATAAGCTGAGACTGCCGTTTCTGTGATATATATATATATATATATGCCGCTGATGTTTCCTCAAAAGATATTTTATTACAAGAAACAATAAGGATTCTCTGGATTTACAGCTTTTTTTCTATTTATAAAGAAATATAAATATCACCAGTAAGAGTCACTTGGAGTTACTGGTTAAATAAATATTGCATGAAATTATTATGTTACTGGTTGTTCTAATTATAAATTATAAGTAAAAAGTATATGTAAGGAAATATTAGGAAAAAAATAAATACGTGAATTTACAATCTTTTCTTATTTCTTTTTAATGAGGAAACATTACAAAAAGACGTAAAAACGTGTGGAGTTAGAGATCATTTTATTTATAACGAAAGATTGGAAAAAAAAGTAAAACCTTGCTGAAGTTACAGAGTCTATTGTTTATAAAGAAACGTCACAAAAATGAAAATCCTCTGGTATTATCACTAGAAACACCTATTTCATTTTCTTTTTATCTTTTGTCGCCCGATGGATCAATTGGTTGAGCCCACTAAGAAAACAATAATAATTTAATCCGTTAAAGAAAATCAATTTTCTTGAAAAATGTTTCAAGATATTTTACAATGTTAACAAACAGTGTCATATGAACAAACGACATAAATAATTCTATTCTTTCCCGCTAGGTGCTATTGAAGAACATTCCTCGAATCCTTTTATGTATTCCAAATTGTCAATATATTATTTTATTGTGAACTTGAATTCAGTCAATTGATACTTGCTAATATTTTGATATTTAAATAACACGATGTAGTTTTTCAAACAGGGCTACAATGTGAATAGTGGAGGTAAATTAATTAATTACCCTACTATTTTATAATAACATATTTTGTTGAATCAGCCATTAAATTAAAACATCAAACTTTTATTTTCTGATGTATTGGTTTTGCAGGGGGCAACTTTGTTCTGTAAATATGACCAGCTTTCAACTTTTAACCTTCCTATATTCACATTCTCTCCTTCACTATTCACGAAGTAAAAGTTTATGCCAAGCGTGAATATCATGCAATATTCTTGGCATATTTCCTCTACAGCAAATATGAAAACGTTATCTAGCTTTGATATTTTTAGGTTTTAGAATATCGAAAATAAATGCAAGTATTTCATAAACAGAGCATTGAAATCTATATGTTGGAGTCAGTCAACCTCAATACAACTATATCTGAATGTCCAGAATACAATAACATTTTAAAAAATCGATAAAACATATTTTACACATTCGGAAGCTTATCATGTTATAACAGCCCAAGATGACTTCAGTATCGAATAATAAATGTTATTGGTTATTGCTGATCACGTGATTTCTTGCTTATAATGGTATTTTAAAAGTTCTTCTAGGCCGTCTTATATTTCGATAAATAACATTAGATTTTTTTTATCTCTGTTTCTCGGTATTTATCAAATCGAGCGACATGTGTTCAACGAGTTGTTGGTATTATACCTTAAAGTGTCAGGTAAAGCATACTTTTCCCAAAGAAAGGAAGTTAAGTATAATTAGATTTTGCTTATTTTATTCTTATTAGTACAGATGATTGTTTCAGCACTGTATAAAAACCAACTGTAAAAGCTACAGTTTAGTTGAACACGTTTAACTCTGTATAATAAGCCAAATATACAAAATTATTGTTTGAGTATTTTTAAACTTTATTCATGGTATCAGAAAAACAAGTAGGTTCAAGAAGTCTTGATACAAAATAATAACTACCCTATAACCCAAGCGTGACCTTGTTTCTTCAGGTCCATTTTTCAAAAGCGCTCGAGTTAAAAGTATTTATTACTTTAAAGCTTCACAATAAGCCAAATACAGAAAATACTGATTATTTGATATTTAAACACTGTAAAATAAGCCTAATGCACAAAATACTGATTAGGTGAGCATTTTAATACTGCGAAATAAGCCAAAAGTAGAAAATATTGATTAGTTGAGCATTTTAACACTGTAAAATAAACTAAATGTAGAAAAATGCAGACTGTTTGAATACTTCTATCACTGTAAAATAACCTAATGATGAACCTTTTATTTTTATTATTAATCCTCATAATATACAATATGAAAAGAAAATGATTTGTGTTTGTTGAATTGATTCTTATTAAATAAAAATATTGGTTCTATTTAAAGAAATATAGTTCTAGTTCTAAGGGAAATATTTTTCTTATTTGATGGCTGTTATCGTCTTTTTTCTCAGTGCCTCGTGGGAAATAAGTACAGACCATACCCTCAACCGCTAAGCATTGAATCCTCCGAGTTCAATCACATTTATAATGCCTCATTTGATGCAGGCCTAGATGTAGCCCTTTTGGACCAATGGTACAAGTGTAACTCTAATTTGGTTCCACCAGCATACATCCTTCAACCTCCTAAAAGTAAATACGAACATGTTGAACTCCGGTAAGAGAAAAAAACTTTGCAACATCAGTTTTCGTATAATAATCTTAGGATTCCACGAGTTTTCTTTTAATTCATTGGGCGTTAGATGGTTTAGAAAAATAAAGGATATTTATTTTATTCAGTCACTGCCTGATATCCACGTTTTAAAACAGGAAGTGTTTGTTGGCATCTCTTTAACTAGCAGTGGCAGTGTATGGTCTAATTTATCGGTTTTTTAGCAATTAGTCATAAAATTGTCAGTTTTTGGAAAACAACGACAAACAGTTGAACGGAATAAATAACATGGTAACAAAAATAATAACGTTATATACAAAATAGAAGTTCTCAGAAATACCCGAAATTAATTTACATTGGTATGCTCAGTGGTTAGGGGCTGGACTGTGGATCAGAAGGTTCAAGGTTCAAGCTTCGATATGCCGTTGAACACTCTTCACACATTCAACTGTGAAACGTTATGAAATTGACAGTCAACCACGTTACTCTATTAGCAGTAGCTGTAATACATATTACACAGCCCAGCATGGCCAGGTGGTTAAGGCATCTGAGGGTCGCGGGTTTGAGTCCCCGTCGCATCAAACATACTTTCTCTTTCAGCCGTGGGGTAACCCAAGGGTTGGCAGTGGATGGTGATAACTAGCTGCCTTTCTTCTAATCTTAAACTACTCAATTAGGAACGACTTGTGCAAATAGCCCTCGTGTAGCTTTGCGCAAAATTCAAAACAAATCTACGATCTAACGTTAGATCCCTGTAAAACATTGATAATCTTCTAAAGCGTTGTTATACAGAATGTTTACTAAACTATATTTTCATCTTCAATTTGTTTGCATCTCATGAAATTTAGAGAATGCGCATACTCATTTTGATAGTAAGGTACTCGTGCATTTTCAGGACTGATATAAACTGAATATTAGTATAATTGAATATTTTCATCCAGCAGCTCTTAAACTACGCCCAAACATTAGTTCCTCTTTGAACTTTCTGTTTGTTCCATGTAATGTATAACGTGCCGTTCAGGTAGCACATCTATAGTTAGTAAAGAATATACCAATTTCAAACCACAAAGATAAATACGCTCAGTATTTGAGATATAATCATAATTATAAGATATCGGTTTTTAAGAGCTATTACTTCCAAGTACGAAAAAGAACGGGTTAAATAAAAATATAAATTGCCGAACAATGAAATATCCAGTATCATGAATTAATTTAGTTTCAAGTCGGGAATTCATTGCAAGCACACAAGCCATTTGGTTAAATTGTTTTAAACTGGTTGAAACAACTACAGGAAACTAGCAAGTGTCCGTGATGAAAGTATAACATCAAAATTTACGACGTAAGCTATGGTTTGTTTGGATAGAATTTCGCACAAAGATACATGAGGGCTATTTTCTGCTCTAGCCGTTACTAACTTAGCAGTAAAAAAACTAGAAATAATGCCAGTAGTCATCACCACTAACCGCCACCTCTTGGTCTACTCTTTTGTTGGGAATGACCATCAAAATATAATGCTCCCACAGCTGAAATGGCTAACATGTTTGGTTGAACGGAGGTTAGAGTCCATGACCGTCAGAGTGTGAGTCATGCGCCCTAACCACCTGGCCATATCAAACTGTAAACTATAGACTACCAGTATTTGACTTATATATACATATATACCTATGATTATAAGCAATTTCATGAAGCTGCTTTGAAACTATATGTGAAACTATAAGGAAGTTGTGTGTCAGTATCTGTGTGGCCTAGCGCGTAAGGCGTGCGACTCGTAATCCGCGGGTCGCGGGTTCGCACCCGCGTCGCGCCAAACATGCTCGTCCTCCCAGCCCTGGAGGCGTTATAATGTCACGGTCAATCCCACTATTCGTTGGTAAAAAGAGTAGCCCAAGAGTTGGCGGTGGGTGGTGATGACTAGCTGCCTTCCCTCTAGTCTTACACTGCTCAATTAGGGACGGCTAGCACAGATAACCCTCGAGTAGCTTTGTGCAAAATTCAAAAACAAAACAAACAGTATCTGTGTGTATTAGACAAAATGAAGCAAAAAATGGAAATGTGATGTTTAAAATATCATGATAGACTCTAAAGAGGGTAGGTAATAAATGAATAGCACCTACCACCAATTCTTTGGCTCGTGAGATTTGATTGTCACTTTCATAAATCATCCACAATTCCAAAACTCGTAGCGATATTTATTATCTATCCTCTTTAGAGTCTATCACTTCAAAATTAGAGACAGCTAGAACATAGAATTCTCCTGTAATGTTGTGTGAAATTCGAAAAAAACAAACAATGTCTCTCGTAGATTTGTTTTGTTTATTTGTCCTCGTCTCGAAGTTTTGGTTATAATCTTACTCGGAAAACGCTACGTACAGCATGAATCGAGTGTTGTATCATTGAGCACAAATATCCTAAGGAAGACCTGTATCCAAAAAAGTCTAGTTACTAAAAGAAATGCAGTTCTAACCGATTTCATGGACAAATTTTGTCATTTACAAAACACTGTGCAATATACTCCTGTCCTCGTTACGTATTTACATCGAAACTTAAAAATGACTAACCATTCAAAAGACAACTATTTCAAACTTAGATGTCGTAATTTTTCACAACATTAAATAAACTTCCAATAGATGGAGCTTTATAATTTTAGTTAAGTAAGTTATAAAAGTGGTTGTATGCGATCATTAATAAAGAAAATAGAAATAGAAATTATCGTATGAGAAGTAAATGTGATATGGATTTTTGTTGTTGTTTTTGTGAGAAATTTTACCTTCAGAGGTAGAAAACAGAACAGCTATCTACTTAAGACTGCTTATAAAAAATAAATCATGCCGTATACTTCCACCAGGCGCTCTGACCGTTGTAAGAAAAAGCAGTTTCTCCAACAAATGCAGAGCTGGACTGAAGATTCTGAAAATTTAATGAAAATAATTCAATATGGCGCTCGAGTGGCTTTCGAGGAAGGTTTAATCAACCAAGTGAATCGTCAGAAGCAAAGAAGGTACTTCATGTCAGGTCTGTAGGGAAGCTTATTTGTGTCTTACGTGCGATCTCTTTTATTCACTTTTTCAAGCGCAGTTAACTTCAAATATGTCTACTCATTAAACGTTTATTTTTGCCCATATCTCAACACATTCTTGTGCAAGTTTAAGAATCCATCTAACAAAAGAAAAATGTCTAGCACTTCTAAAGTTCAATGAACCTGCCAGTGTTTCTGGTAAAATGCTTAACAATACTAAAACGGATTGAATCCAGAATAGCAGATAGTAGTGTTTAAAGTTACGAAGATTATCAGGATGTTCCAATATAGTTTATAATAAAAAAACATATAACAGTATTAAAGTTGCCTAAACTTGCAAGTGCAACCAATAAATAGATGTGATTGGCACTAATAAGAAAATCTAAGCTCACAAGTTTAGTGTTAAACATTTATTTTTACCAACTACTAAGATTATCTGGACCTGCTAGAGGAAAGAAGTACGTAACCCTAACAGTGAAGTATGTAACCTTAACAGTGCTTGTTGAATCTGCAGGTGTAGCTAATACTGATAGTGATTAACATACTAATAATGGTTGAACATGTAAACGTTTAGATAGTAGAAGAAGCGTTGAACAACACTACAACTATTATTAGATCTTGCAATTTAAATAAATAAATCAATGTAACTAACAGTAGGAATAATTTACTGTTCTATTCCGCTACTAAAAAAGTGCTAAAAGCTTTAATAATACTGATTGAATTCGTCCAAGAAGTAAATTTGAAGAAAAGCCTAATAATATTCAACTCATAAACAGTTTTTCCTTAAAATAAGTACTACCTCTTACATTTAACATTATGTAATGATTTATCTTATACGAAGGCTGTTGTTTATTAAGTAGTGGGATGTTTTTGTTTTTTAAGGAGTGCATGCTCATCTTGATGAAGCTATTCAACTGTCAAAATCAGCTGGACATCAAATCACGTGTGTTGTCAGACAATTTGAAGGTGAGACTAAATAAATTCGACCTTTTGGCCAATTATTATTTTTATTGCTAGGTAATATTAGCACTAATTTAAACCTTTATTTTTGTTTATATTTTCCCCAAAGAAAAATTCAGTAAGTAATCGAATTATTCTGGTTTTCACAAAACATGTTTTCACTGCATTTTTAGTTGTTTTATTTGTTGTTGTTGGTTTGTTTGTTTTTTGGAGGGTGGAGGTTCCAGAGATTTTAAACATTTTAAACATGAAAATTAAATGTATTACGTGATTTTGACATGATCAAATGCAACGAATAACTTAAGTAAATTTTATTAACAAATTACATAAGCTTATACAAATCTATATTGATATAAAGAACTTTATCTGGATGATCTTTTTTTTTTAATATCTTAAATTATTTGGTTAAAATCTACCAATTAACTGACTGAGCCACAAACTTGCAAATTAGGCTTAACAGCGTTCGTTTAAACTTGATCAATAATTTCATATGAACTAGACAAAAGGTAATATCATCCCCTATGAAACTATTTAGCACGTCAACACACTGCCTAAAAGTCTTTTTTGAATGGTCCAGTTGCCTTAGACCAAAATTAATTCAGGTAAAAAATTTAAAGAGCAGAATAGTTCCAATTGCATTATTTTATATTAAATTTCTGGGTTCTCTAAGATTTAACGAGCATATTAGTCATGAGCTACCTATAGCGAAAAAATAATAATTACAACTTTATTTTAATCACGATACGCTCATTTATTTGCCAATGATATCTACTCTATACCTTGTGAACCTGAAGTTCATACTTTTTATTTACTATTTTGAATTTAATACAGACATTTAAATTTACAGTTCTCTCTATTTTTGTTATTTTTCCATTTTTTTAGTTTCAGCAATTTTGCAAAGCGAATATGAAATATCTGGAATCGCAATTGAGTCTTCACAGCCACAAGGAGGGTAGGGTTTAAATTTATAAATATTTGAACTTCCTCTCAGTCACCTGTAACTCATGTAGTTGGCCGGCTCAACATATGTATTCTTTTATATGGAATATTCTACCATTAAGAATTCTCGATGAGAAAGGTAGCAAAAAAAAAAAAATAGTTATTTTACGCCATAATTACGACCAGCTATTACACTTGTTTTTGTCACTTCAAATGGGTTTTTTGTTTCTAAAATAAAAAGATCTGATTAATTTAGAAGAGTAAACTGAAAACTTTCTCTTTTATATGCAAAAACGGCTCGTTTGGGCTGAGAAAACACTTTACATAGAAGAGCGAACAACGTTTCGACCTTCTTCGGTCATCGTCAGGTTCACAAAGAAAGAGGTAACTGACCGGAAGCTGACCACATGTTTGAAAGGGATTGTGTAACTGTGTGTCGAAATGTAGAGGGCGGTATTAGATGTTTGAATATATAATTTTATTTATTATATTAATATAGGTATAAAGGCGTTCCTTTATATTGGTTTATTTTGGGTTTAAGTTGTTGTATAAGTAAGGCTTCTTTAATTTTACGTTTGTTTATGTTTGTTTCTTTATTTAGTATTTGAGTGTTTTCTATGGTTATGTTGTGTTTATTTGACTTGCAGTGTTCGAAAACGTGTGAAGGTGACTTTTTATGTTCTTTGAATCTGGTTTCCATTTTTCTACTTGTTTCTCCAATATAGAAGTCGTGGCAGTGCTCACCAGATAAAATTAACGATGAATTAGACAAAATAAAACAATACTTCACCAACATCAATAAGTTTCCTCCACAAACCGTAGAAAACATTATACGCACACACCTAGACAGAAAGCAAAATCAACCAACTAAAGTAAATACAGCTCACGAATCAAAAAACCACGAAACCATATACTACTGTATACCATATATTCCCGACATCAGCAAACAAATAACCAACATTTGGCAAAAATTAGTAACAAAATATGACATTCCTATTAATACCAAATTTATTCAAAACCCGGCACAAAACTGAGGTCTATACTATGTAAAACTACACTGACAAACACCACACCAACATTATTTATAAAATACAATGTGAAAACTGCCACGACTTCTATATTGGAGAAACAAGTAGAAAAATGGAAACCAGATTCAAAGAACATAAAAAGTCACCTTCACACGTTTTCGAACACTGCAAGTCAAATAAACACAACATAACCATAGAAAACACTCAAATACTAAATAAAGAAACAAACATAAACAAACGTAAAATTAAAGAAGCCTTACTTATACAACAACTTAAACCCAAAATAAACCAATATAAAGGAACGCCTTTATACCTATATTAATATAATAAATAAAATTATATATTCAAACATCTAATACCGCCCCTACATTTCGACACACAGTTACACAATCCCTTTCAAACATGTGGTCAGCTTCCGGTCAGTTACCTCTTTCTTTGTGAACCTGACGATGACCGAAGAAGGTCGAAACGTTGTTCGCTCTTCTATGTAAAGTGTTTTCTCAGCCCAAACGAGCCGTTTTTGCATATAAATTTCTCAACAAGTGGGTTTCTCGTCATCACTGATTATTGTTTCATCGCGGCGACTGTACGAGAAGTGTAAGTTTTTGTGTTTTTCTCAGTGTATTTGTACTTACCTGTTACCTGTTACCATTATGTCTGAACTAGCATACCGTACACCACTATTAACAGTACACGCTCACACGATCGTTAAGAAACTAAGGAATTTAAACCAACGAATTATTAATAGAAGAAATGACATTTATTTTATTCAACAATGTAGAAAAGAACAACTAACCCCTAATTTTGTAAAGGTAAAACTTTCAAAAAATTTTAATACATACACAAACATTATCCAAAATTTACAGAAAAAACTACTGAAAGCCATGTTGAACACAAAATACAAAGAACTACATGACTTGCAAAACAAAAAATGAATCTAGACCATCAACTGGCATGCTGCATTAAACCAGAGATTTACGGACTTATACAACGAAACATAAACCAAATCAATACTAAAACGACAGAGACAAAAGATCTGCCACAACAAAAAACTAGAAAAACTAAGATGCAAACAACAGAAAAGACACCAAAACGACAAACCGTTGACTAACCTCATAATTAACAGATCCGACCGTCAATTAAACACAGACGAGATACATCTACTTAACAAAGGACTCAACTTCGCTATAGCACCTAGGTACATTCCAACCATAGAAATCAAAACATGTTTAGAGGACCTAGCCAGGAGACTTGTGATACTTTCTACAGAGAACAAAAACAAGGAAACAACCAAAACAACCAACAAAAGAAGACAACTTAGATAATTTTATTGACATCCAACAGCCAACCTTCCCAGGTAAAATTACAAATTTATATTTTCCAGAAACACCTAAAAACAACATCTTAAACGATTTTTTCAAAGAATTTTCTCACAAAACAGAAAACTGAAAAACAACCTTACAAAAATAGACATTAATTGCATAAAAAACCTAAAACAAGACAAAAACATAAAAATTCTAAAAGCAGATAAAGGTAACGCTATAGTCATAATGAACACGAATGAATACATCCAAAAAATGAATAACATCCTATCAGACACGAACAAATTTAAACCAATACACACAAATCCAACAAAGACACACGAGACGCAACTGAACAAATTACTACTACAAATGAAAAAAAGCCAACACAATTTCACAAACACTTTATTCCTACCTACGTAAAACCGATTCACGCACACCACAAATATACGGCATCCCCAAACCTCATAAACCAGATTGTCCATTACGACCAATAATGTCCACATATGAATCGTTTAATTACAACCTTGGTAAATACATAGCATGGGCATTCTCCAAATATGTAACATCAGCCAGCTCATTTATCAAAGACTCTTTTAATTTCAAGTCTAATCTAAATCAACTTAATCATAAAGCCTTAATGGCCAGTTTCGATGTTATATCCCTCTTTACAGAAGTTCCAACCACTGAAGCCTGCAAGATAGCCTTAGAACTCTATATCCGAGACCCTAACCCAACTACAGAAATTCCCAGTAACCAGTTAGCAACCCTCATAGAATTCACCACGATAAAGACAAACTTCATGTTCAACAACCAAAACTATATACAAACAAACGGCCTAAGCATGGGCAACCCAGTATCACCAGTTCTAGCCAATATTTTTATGACACAAGTTGAAACACAAGCAATTAACACAGCATTACATCCACCACTATACTGGTATAGATATGTAGATGACACGGTTGCGGGATTCAAATCTACAGAACACATACTTAATTTTTTCAATCACATTAACTCTATACATCCCAACATCAACTTCACATGTGAACAGGAAGAAAACAATCAAATATCATTTCTTAACCTCAAAATTACAAGAACTGATACACAATTTCAAACAGAAATCCACCGAAAAATCACCCATACTGGACTATACATTCCTTGGGACTCAGCACATGAAACAAAACAAAAACTCAACATACTAAGAAACCAAATAAACACAGCCATAAAACTATGCTCACCAGATAAAATTAACGATGAATTAGACAAAATAAAACAATACTTCACCAACATCAATAAGTTTCCTCCACAAACCGTAGAAAACATTATACGCACACACCTAGACAGAAAGCAAAATCAACCAACTAAAGTAAATACAGCTCACGAATCAAAACCACGAAACCATATACTACTGTATACCATATATTCCCGACATCAGCAAACAAATAACCAACATTTGGCAAAATTAGTAACAAAATATGACATTCCTATTAATACCAAATTTATTCAAAAACCCGGCACAAAACTGAGGTCTATACTATGTAAAAACTACACTGACAAACACCACACCAACATTATTTATAAAATACAATGTGAAAACTGCCACGACTTCTATATTGAGAAACAAGTAGAAAAATGGAAACCAGATTCAAAGAACATAAAAGTCACCTTCACACGTTTTCGAACACTGCAAGTCAAATAAACACAACATAACCATAGAAAACACTCAAATACTAAATAAAGAAACAAACATAAACAAACGTAAAATTAAAGAAGCCTTACTTATACAACAACTTAAACCCAAAATAAACCAATATAAAGGAACGCCTTTATACCTATATTAATATAATAAATAAAATTATATATTCAAACATCTAATACCGCCCTCTACATTTCGACACACAGTTACACAATCCCTTTCAAACATGTGGTCAGCTTCCGGTCAGTTACCTCTTTCTTTGTGAACCTGACGATGACCGAAGAAGGTCGAAACGTTGTTCGCTCTTCTATGTAAAGTGTTTTCTCAGCCCAAACGAGCCGTTTTTGCATATAAATTTCTCAACAAGTGGGTTTCTCGTCATCACTGATTATTGAAAACTTTCTCTGCTTCCTTAAAAAACAAACACTACTATGTTTTGAGTACTTGAAGTCGCCTCCTGGGTGTTACTTAATAAAAAAGACGTTTTTGTTCATACCACATAGCCAGGTAGGTTAAGGCGTGCGACTCGTAATCTGAAGGCCGCGAGTTAGAATCCCTGTCGCACCAAACATGCTCACCCTTTCCGCCGTGGAGGCGTTATAATGTGACGGTCAATCCCACTATTCGTTTGTAAAAGAGTAGCCCAAGAGTTGATGGTAGATGGTGATGACTAGCTGCCTTCCTTCTAGTCTTACACTGCTAAATTAGGGACGGCTAGCTCATATAGCCCTCGAGTAGCTTTGCGCGAAATTCAAAAACAAGCAAACAAGTTTGTATCACCATTAGCTAAAAAAGACAAAAGTGTTGAAAAACACCTTGAGTGGTGACTAACTTTTGTCATTGTGTTTCTTCTTAACCTATTTTCGTAGGCATGAGTACTCAGATCTTTTGTAGGTGATAGTGGAACAGTGCTTATGTCAATAAAGGTTTCCTCGTTTTTAGTAATTACATATGATCTTTCTTCTTTTGAAAAATGTTGTTGTTTTACACACCTTAAACTGCAAAGGATTGTTTGCTTGTTCACCCGAACGACGTCTTATTATACATACAATGGATTTTTTGACCTGGTCAGAGATGGTTATACTTCAGACATGGTCGTTCCCAATTTTTAACTATAGAACAAAGTGAAAGAATATGGTCGGAAGCACTCGTTACTTATATTAATTGAATAGTAGTATTAGCTGTCACTCTTATAACGCACTCACTGATGAAAGTGTGAAGTGTGTTTAGTGACAATACGTTTCCACAGTTCGATACTCTAAACACTAGGTCATGCTCGAGCGAGCTGGTAAGGATACAAAGAAATATCTGTATATTTGTAATAAAAATATCATTAGAAACAGAGAGTAATTTGCCAAAACTAGAGTTATATGTCTTTTAGACGAAAACGTTCACAGGAGAATATTGAAACATCAAAGATATCTAGAAAAATGCACTTATTAAAATGTTTGTAGACATGACTGTTTTCGGTTTAGTTGGTATTGAAATGAATTTCATTCGAATAATTAGAATTCGTGCATAGTTATATTTATAAACAATCCATTATGCATTCCTGTGTAATGATTTGTTTGTTTGTTTTCTGAATTTCGTAAAAAGCTAGACGAGGGCTATCTACGCTAATTTAGCAGTGTAAAACAAAAGTGAAGGCAGCTAGTCATCACCAACCACCACCAATGTTTGGGCTACTCTTTCAACAGCGAATAGTGGGATTGACGGTCACATTATAATGGTCTCAAGGCTGAAAGGGCGGGTATGTTCGGAGTGACGAGGATTCGAACCCGCGACCCTAAGATTGCAAGTTTAAATGCCTTAACCACCAGGCCATGTCGAGCCCCTGTGTAGTGATTAGATTAAGTATTTATTGTAAAATTGTCAGGGTGAGTTCTCTAAACGATCATCAAATCAAGCTATTAATTAGTAACTTTTATATCTAGATACCAATTAATAACTAATTTTATCCTATTTTGAGTCCTGACAATGCTTGTGCTGGTAGTGACTGAGATTCGATCCCCACTATTCTGGATTAAAGTTTCTTTATTTATTAAAACATGAATAAAGTAATTATATGAATCTTTTAAAGAAAGGTTTGTAACTTTTACTGCTTATGTGCTATTATTACTCAGTCAATTCTCAGTTAGGTGAGTGTAGAAGGCTTCTTTCATCTTCTTTTTTCTTAGTATGATTCATATCATACTGTTTTAGTATTGCTCCAATCTACCACATGCTATTCTCCTCTGGTATGATGGGCTATTGCAACAAAAATTAGAATGGCCAAGTGTTGTATGTGTATTATACTTCTTAGCTCTAACCTTCGTTCGTGTTTCATTTTATTTCTTCAAATTTTTGGAGTCAGCATTCACAAAGGATATCGTAAATGGTGTTTGTCCTCACTATTGGGCCTTTAGGTGGTTTTACGTGCACTAATAGCGATTGTATTGGACTGTAACGTCTAGTACGATCCTGACTTTATGCTATTTGTGTATCTTATCAGAGAAGCCTCGGACCTTGAAGAATATGACAGTATAGCTTCGTTCAGTTGTATCATTTTTATTGTAATATTTCTACCAGTAATTTTAAAGGTTTAACTTCAAAATTGCACAAGTCTAAGGCTGAACTTAAAAAACATTTGCTCGCATACTTTTGGTAATTTAGAGCGAGTTTTGTCGATGCATCTAGCGACCAATTTAACAGAAAGCTAGAGAACAGAAAACTATGTCTGCATTGATTACCAGGAACTATCGATTATGCAGAAACTTTTAAAAGGGCGCTCTTGTTTTTGTTTTTACTGCGCTTGTGCTTATAGTAGATAGCTTCCTTATACTGCTTTTGTAAAAGTTAAACTTGTAGCATACAAGAACATAATAATTATACACAAAAACGTTGTTTATTACTGTTTTAACTATACTAAAGCCACGTAAATTTCTGAGAAATAGATATTATTGTATTGTGTTCTTTCGCTTAAAAATATTATATATTGATATGACTTTTTTATAGAGGTTTTATGGGAATTTTAGAAAGGTTTTCATTTTTATTCACATTCAAATACTATTGCAGACAATGTGGTTTTGAAAACTTTGTAACATGTTCCCTTACTAAAGTTGTTGCCACAGTTTCTAAAACAAGACAACGATTGCCAGCTAAACGAATTTTTCTCCTGAATTTTCTTTACTAATAGTTTTGATATATGGGAACTCTTTTAAGGGTTGAAGGTCTTTGGTATTGAATGTTGTTTTTCTTTCGTGACTTCTACAGGTCTAAATCCTTCAGACCCCTGTGCCGCATACTATGCTGATATTACATCACATGAGGGCGCTACCTTCGAGGAGGAAAGTGTGAGTGGTATTCAAGGGTTGATTGATGACATTATCCTTTCTGTTGAGAGGAAAAACGTTCATTACTTCAGGTAAGTATATTTTGGTATTTCTTTGTCCTCTAATTTCAACAAATGCGGTATTTAAAATAATGTAATAAATATTCGAATGACTTAAACTACTTACAATTTCTAGAATACAAGTAAGTTCACAAAATGTTAATAACATCACGAAATCGATTTGATCGTAGCGTTAAAGAAATCGGTTCTTGCATTTTTACATAATTTGAAGTAAAGTACTTTGTGCTAATGGTTTATATTTCACCAGAAAAAAAAATACCATTGTCCCAAACTATAATATGCTACACAAGTTAAACTTAAAAGAAGAAATTTTTGAAGCAAATTAAATTTTGGACTTATCACTAGTTGTATTTTATCAATATTGTTATTTAGCATTCCCTGGAAAGAATGTGGTATAGATCCCAGTTTTCCTGAGCATCACAATTATCTTCAAAAGTTTGGAGACAGTGTTTTGTCTACTCTGAAAGGACTAGTCAGTGACGCCACTACTTCATCACCTGAATGGGAAGGCCTTCCTTTGACCATAAGAAAATCAGTCCAAGTTTGTATTAATTCTGTTTCCATTTCTTTAGTAATCCGATTAGTACAAAACCTAATATGAGGAAGGAATTACAAAATATATAAGGTTTTTATTCTTAATTCGCTCAACGTTCAGAAATATTTGATTACATGTGAACATTAGCCACAGGGTTTAATTGGTGGGGATTTTTTTATTTCTTCTCCTTCTTCATTTACTCTTTAATGTATAAATTTTTTTCTTGCGTGATAAGACGAGCATTAAGCGATTTTTCTATGTTCCAGAAATTTGTTTTAACAATTCGTCGTTAATACGTAAATACGTCAATATTGTTAAGAGTTACCAAAAAAAGTGTTTGTTTGGAGTTAAGGACAGAACTACATAATGGGCTATCTGTGCTTTGCTCACCACGGGTATCGAAACCCGGTTTTTCGCGGTGTGAGTCCGCAGAAATACCGCTATGCCACCTGGGGGGGGCTACCAAAAATATCGAGTGAGAAAGATAGCGTGTTTAATTCTCAACTAAATCATAGAAAATGTTTCTTTGTAAAAAAACAACAAAAAAACAGTTTTTACTACACATATTTTGTAGACGTTCAAGAATTTGTCCCCATGTCAGTCAATGGTAAGTTTGCTGGAATTAAAATGTTCAAATCCGTGGTTCGAGTCCCACGATGGACAGAAAGCCCATTCTGTAGCTTTGTGTTACAAAACAATACTTTATGAACAATTTCTGTTTTCATCACAGTTTTTTTGTAATAAACTTACATTGTTCAAACATAAATTGTAGTGGATTTTTCATAAATCTCGATTTTGTTTTGTAATTAAATGGATAGTCTTCTGTTGTTTTCTTTATTTCAATACTTTATTTCTTTGTTGTAAGCGTTATAAATGAAACAACAATAAAGAAATATTTTAAATGACGACAGAAAGTTTGTTGCTTTGTTAAAGAGGATGCATAAAAAATAAAGTTGAAATCAGAATTAGTTTTGAATAACATCACAAAATACGTGATTAAAACAAAACTTCAGATAATTTGTCTTTATTAACAGTCATTAGTTTTGTAATAAAATGAGATACATGACAGTGATCAGGTTTATCTTGCTGTACGTAAAAAGGTGTATTTTTCTTTAGATGAACAGACATTTGCAAAGACAACGACTTAACACTTGTATACTTTTTTGTCAATATTAAATTAGGAAGTGGTACTCGAGTCTCAAACTCACCTAGTTAACGCCCACCAGAACCTCCACGCCTTAGGAGTGTCCCAGTCTTTAGACAGTGACTGTGGGCCCTTAATACATATTCAACAGCTCATGCTAGTGGATGAGGATAAGATACGTCATACTCCCATTGTAGTATGTGGTCGTAATGGTTCAGGAAAGTCAACTCTTCTTTCTCAAGTATGTGTGAAAATGAACCTTTTTATTTCTATTTCCTCTTATATTTTTTTGTTGTATTGCATCTTAGACTGACCTACTTTGCATGCATTAAATAACAAATGTTAATAAATTACTCGAGTTTCTGATACCAGTATCCAATCTTATTGAACAGTTTTAACTGCGCACTCTTTTCACGTGTATTTATATCTACAGAGATTATTCATAAAACTTAAATTTATTGGAAAAGTTAATGCTCAGAGTAATGAATAACCTGTGTTATTTTATTTTCTGGCTTTAGTATATGTTATACTATAATGTGAAGACGTGAGTAACGAGAATAGTTACGATGCTGGTGAGTGTAGGAGGTTATTACTGTTCATAAACAAACAATGAAACTCATATCCTGCTATGTTCTTACTTCCTACTTAAACGGAAGGTTGGTGTGTGTATTCACCTACGCGTGAGACTTTCACCAATAAATATCAAAAGTAACAATTACTGCATAGTTTTATTATAGGTCCTCTTACAAACAGCTCACTTTTTTAGTTTGGTCCTATATCAGTCTTAAACATTCATTATTTTGCCCATCAAACAAATAAGCTTTTATTAAAACTTCGTCTGTGGTACGACCTCAGCGACTCTTTACGATATATTTAAAAAATTCAATAAAACTGATCATATGTATTACTGAAATAAATGCTACATTGTAAAATCGTATATTTCAGGTTCCTGCCTCCTGTTCTTTTTTTGAAGTATTCCTTATTTTTGATAGATAAGGCCTGACAAATTTCTTTTTAAATAAAATATTTACTCTTATTAAAACAGACTTCAAATGCAGAATCCTACGTCAAGAGCTTCATTTTATTAACCAACTTGTTTCTAAGCTTTCTATCCTTCATATTAAAATCTTACTCCTTTAAATGCTTAGCAGCTTTTGTTTTTTTTTCCTTTTTCATACATAATATATGAGGCAAGAAAAGCCACATATATTATCGTTTCCCAAACTCCCAAAACTCTAACTGTAATTTATGAAGTCTATTTTTGTTTTTTTATTTTCATAACATTTCCTTCTACGTGGCACTTTTTATTTGTTTGTTTGTTAATAGACTTCTCCGTCTTCCCTTATCACATGGTCACTATTTAGTTTTATTTTCTCTCTTTTTTGCAATTTTGAAATGTCTCTTTCTGCCATTTAATTGTTTTGAAAAATATTTCGAATATAATATCAGAACCAGTTACACAACAGCTAAAGTTTCAATTATGCCGACCGATTTGAGCTTCTACTCAGAAGACTCGTTTCGTATCTGTTATAAAAAGAAAAAAAAAACAGTTACGTGGAAAGAAAAACAGCCATACAGAACCGCAAATAACATAAACTGGTTATATACAGGAAAAATTACCAAAATCTACGGAATGAATTATTGATTGATCATTCTAATTAATTCAAACTTCACGTACATGTCATTTCATGTTTCTATTTAATTTTTTCCAAAATATATCTTTAACATAAATATAAAACGATGTGTCCTAGATATTATTTTTGTTTCGATATAAAATAGACAAAATTCAGCACATAAAAACATCCCATTAACTTTTCTCCATTAGAAGAACTGTATTTTGGTAACACATAGCAACTCTGGCTCATTGACTTTCTTTGGCTGGTTTACTGATATATTAAAATACATCATATTAGTCTAAATACTAATATCATCAGGGTACTTGTTGTTTAAGCTAAAAATTAGTACCGTCTAATCATCATCTGGCTTTGTAGAATAAGTTCAGTTAATTGTAAAAAACAGCATGTTAATATCAAATGATAATCATTCTTGGAAATAAATTAATGAATTATTAATCAACATTACGCGTAACCTATTTCTAGTTAAGATTATTGTTTGTGCGAGAAAGCTAAAAAGAACGACTCAAAATAACCGCTATCGTGCCTTCTTTTAAAGAGTACAATCCATTATAATGAATAATTCAATTACTGTAAGCCTCATCAATTACTTTCGAAACTTCACTATTTTCTTGCCTTATGTTATGTCTGTTTAATCAAGATACACGGCCTCGTGTGTTAGGTTTTTCTGCTTTTCTCGTACATTCGTAGACTCATTAAGCTTGGAAATTTCCTGTCTTTAGTACTTTACCTTCGAAAGACTGGTGGTAATTTTCCTTTACTAAAATTTTAGCTTTAAAATTTTTGCTTTTTTTTTTCAAAGCATTGTCCCTTTTTGAAATAAAAAAATCCTATAATGAGAATTTATTGCTTTCCCAACACTCTAGCTTTTTTATTTTACTTGTATTAACTATAACACCTACGCCTTGTTATATTACAATAAGAAATTTCCACTGAAAACGTAGTGCGTGTTAAAAGACGAAGCTTGAGGCGAGCTGATGTGGATATCACAACATTGATCACAGTAGATAATGCAAGTGGGAGCCCTCTATTGCTTTCACAGCGTTGTATTTCACCTTAACTATTCCATATCAGTTGGGGAATGTTTGAAAGTTCATTATGTGGCTTGCTGGAAGAGTCTCGCAATAAGCTCTTCTGGAATTTAGAAGCTAGCATTCCAATAGTACTTCAAGGAAATTCTTATCTTTCCCTGAAATAACAAGTACCTTAAAAACTTATAGGATAACTTACTTTACTCACAACACGAACAGGAAGTACCTTTTTTCTAGTTGAACATTTCCAATAAAGAGAAAATCTTATATTTTCTTTAAGAGATTTTTAGTATATTTACACAAACGTTTAGATTGAGAATCACATATATAATACCAAACTCTGACATCTTCCTTTAAGATACATAAACCTTATTTTTATCATTAAATGTTTTAAAACAATAATTTCCAACAACATTGTCTAAAGGAACAAATTTCATGGCATTAATTTTAAATCCACATCCTTTATAAAAGTAGCCAGTTTAAAAAAATAGGTATTCATTCTACGTTTATTAATTATGGTAGTTTTTCACTTTGTAACTTCGTAACTAAATCATTCAAAACGTAAAATGTTCGTTTATTCTACATTCAAACAATATGAAAATATCCAGGTATAGTAAGTCAAAAAGCATAGATACTAACACTATTTCTATATGGTACACATACGTGTATATATATATATTTATTATTGATACTTAAAACTGTCAGAAACAAAGCAAAGACAGTTTTACATGTGTGACTACATATCTATATGTATACATATACATATCATGAACAGAAATTAATCTGCCTGAAAAAACAAATTCCATTTAAGAAAGTGATGATAATGTTTTTGTTGTGGTTGAATTAAATGGGCATGTAGCAAACATTTATCTGGTAAGATCACAAGTGTAAATTAAGGTTCATTGTTTTGCATATGAAAACATGTTTTATCATTTTGTCAGATTTCTTTGCAATTATTTCACATTTTTGAATGTGCTTAAGACTGATAGATATTTTATGCTTCATTAATTTTAACATACATTGATATTCCGTAGACCTGGGCAGTTAGTGGTATTTGCTAATCAACAGCCCAGCTAAGTTATTAAACTGTTTTTCCAACCGTGGTACGTACAAGCAGACGGATATAAACTTTTGGCAGCAGTTCGGTAACAACAACAATGACAACAAAACGTTATCTGGCATGGCCAGGTGAGGATGCTTGACTAGTAATCTGAGGGTTGTAGGTTTAAATCTTCATCACACCAAATATGCTCACCCTTTTGACCATGGGAGCATTATAATGTGACACTCAGTTCTGCTTTTTTTTTTTGTAAAAGAATAGCCCAAGAGTTGGCAGTTAGTGATAATAACTAGATGCCTTCCCTCTAGTACAGTGGTTCCCAACCTTTTTTATGGAATTGTTTATAAACAGGGTTTATATATGCGTTTAACCAAAGAAACCGAAAGTAACCTTGACATTCACCTTGAAACAAGTGGGATGAAAAGTAGAGAGAAGCTTAAGTTGGTTTAGTCGTTTAGACCTTTTTCTGGACTTGTTTTCAGACTTCTATTCACTCCTAACATTACCAGGTTATTTAATTATTATTTTTTTACCTTCTTGTCGTTAGCACATAGGTATCTTTACATTTTTGTCCAATTAACGTGTCAAGATTGCTTGTACTCTTTTCACCAGTATACCTGTTAACGAATGTAAACAGATTGTTAGTAAATTAAATAAATAGAGCGATGTGTTACCTATGGATTCCCATCTCTCTACTTTGCTTACAGACATGTTTATGGATAATCTAGAAAACAAACTGTTTAATGGTAAAATAAAACGAAACATGTCAACTATTGAAACAGATATGATGATGATGCGATTTGTCTTTGGACAAGCTCCAGACGATAACTTTTGTAACTTTTCTAAATTCACAAAACAAATTTATCAAATTTACTATGGAATTTAATGAAAACGGAAATATTAAGTTTTGGACTGAAATACTGGCATAGATAACAGCATGCATTCCTTCAAGATTTTCAAAAAACCGACCTATAGTCATATATTCTTCTTCGAAATATCAAATATCCCACAAACCTGCCGTGTTCCGAGTTTCTAACACAGGCTTATATCACTGTTCCCTTGTCATCTGAATATTATAAAACTGAATTAAAAACTATACCACAGTTTTCTTTTCACAATGGTTGTACAACAAAATTTACTGTCACATTATTGTTAAAAAAAGTAAAATCCATAAACTCGTATCAAAACACCCACATATTATACCGAACGACAACAAACCAAAATGAATAGTTTAAGATAAGCTACACTGAACAAGCCCTCCAGTAGCTCAGCGGCATGTCTGTAGACTACAACGCTAAAAAATGGGGTTTCAATACCCGTGGTGAACAAACAAAATCTACGGATGGCCTTCCAATATACACAACATTTAGCGTAAATTGTAATCAAATCAAAATGTACAGCAACAGTGCTGTTTACCAATTTACATGTTAAAACTGCAACAGTATATATATATAGGTCAAACGGGAGGTCCCATGGAAACAATAAACGTACAATTATCTTTGTTTTTATCTTAGTTCTATATCTGCAATTTGAGTCAAAATGTTTGTATACTTTGTGAAACATGAGATCATTATTACCAAATGCTGTCCAACCAAGAAATTCATGTTATACTTAGCATCTACATATAACGAGACAGGTTTTATGGACATCAAAAACGAGTTTTATAACACCAAATAATTTTATCAAACAACTGTAGAAATATGTGCTATTCAACATTTCACCTATTCCAACGAAACCTTACCAAAACACATATAATAACAAAATATGACATCATTATTTATAAATAGCGTTTATAGCGTTATATCAGTTCTTGTTGTTCCCTGCTGGTACAACGTTAAGTCTTCGGGTTTACAACTCTAAAATCAAGGGTTCGATTCCACTCGGTGGACTCAGCAGTTAGCCAGATGTGGCTTTGCTATAAGAAAACATACACATAGACACATAATTTCATATTAAGTATTGGTTCCCCTCATACTTTAAAAACCTCCACAATACGACGTGACATGCTGTGGATGAAATTGAATCTGCCCAACAGTTCTCAAAAGCGTTGCAAGAAAGAGACTTCGCTGGTCATAGCAATCTTGTAACGTCTTCCTTGTCAAGATAATCGTGTTCCATATGCGTACTATGGACACTAACATTGTCATCCTGGAACACAAAATTATTACCAAACCTTTTCCATGAAAATAGCAAACATATAATCTCTTTGTTATGCCTGTAGAATGCTTTATTGACATTTTCCTGGAGGACATGAAGGATAGTTTTCCACCATAATAAATAGCTGTCCAAACTTAAATTGCACCACCTCCTGGTGTTTCTATGGAAGAGACAGTATTTCCTTATCTGTTTTCCAGGCAAACGACGAACACAGATCCTCCATCAGCTTTAACGCGCCTGAAACAGGATTCAGCTGAATAGATGATATTTCACCAGTGTTCTAACTGTAAGTTGGCATCCTGTCTTGCCAAGTAACACGGTGACATTGATTAATTCTGGTTCATATCGGTTTGCGGATAGTCCTTCTTGTAAAATAACCTTAGTTAATTCACTGTTCTTGTAATTACCCTCGAATGATTGTGCACGTGCCATGCCTGTCGTAAGGTGTTCAAGAATTGGACGTGTTAGTTAACCTGATCAAAACATGGTCATCTCGGGCAGTTGTTTTTCAGCTTCTACAGTAGACTTTCCTGGAAAAATGTATTCTGTAGTCCGTTGATGTTTCATGATACACTATTTTTCTGGAATTGTTTGTTCGCTTCGTACAATTTCTGTACAGTCCAATAATTTGACGCCGTATAATTTCTGGCACATGACGAAGCATGGTTCTGCACCAAGTACCTGAGAAATTGTCTGAACAAAGCGTTAATCTGTTTCGAAAAGAATGTTATACCGAAAACACAACCTTTTATACAAAGCAGGTATGTACGTGTGTTTGAAGAACAGATGCTCAAAGCAACTTATACAAACCAGAATACCAACTCGTACGACGTTTCGACAAGATTATCTAAAAAATGGGTTCCTCATCATCATATGTAGACATTAAAATGTTTATATTAAGTAAGAATTAATTGTTAAAGTTTAGTCGAAGTTATTACTTAGTGTAGTTGAAAATGAAGAAAACTATAATATATAAAATTTGTAATGAAATCCTAATAAAACATTTACAGATTTAATGAGTTTTGTGAATACTGTTTTTAGTTGACTTTAACTCACCATAGTGAAACTATGTTTACAAATTATTTGAAGAATATTAATTAATTATGCAATCATACATTATTCTGATTTATTCAGCAAGTTACAAGAGTCTTTTCTTGTTGCGTTCGATTTACCCTTGACCAAGGCTACTGTTGAGGAGTGGAATTCGTTGGTTTATGATATAACTCAGTTACAAGTGGTGAATGGAATAATAGATTGGGAATCATACTGATGTTTATTATGTAATATGTTTATCGTTATAACTTAATAAATAAGTTCTCTGACTGTTAACTGAGATAAAATGAAGATTATAAAAACCTTACATATTTCGGCTAATCCATAAGTATTAAATAAGTTTAGGCTGACATAATGAAATAGTATAGGAATATAGATTTTTATAAGTACTTATAATCAATCGAATTTTCTTAGAAACTTTGACTTAATATGTAAAACGCGCATTCGTTTTATCTAAAGTAATCATAAATTGGTTGATAACACTGAAACTATGATTTTCTGTAATTTTGACACATAAGCAAAATAATATGCGAAAAATAACTTTTATGTTTGACTAGATATATTTACGTTACTTACTCCTTAATTATTACATCAGCTCAAATCAAAATTATTTAAAAGAATCTCTTTTTGGTTTTTTTTATCACAGATAATAGCTCAAATGCGTCTTCATTTCAGTACCAGAACTCATAATGTGGACTGGTACTTTCAAAGTCAAAATTGTATATGAAATGCTGTTTCCATAGTGTGACATTTAGCTTTTAAATTGGGTTTAATTTGGATTTAAAATATTATAAAAATCATGTTTTACTGTAAATATTATTACCACACACAACTTAATTAGTATATTACAGATTAATTTAGCCTGAAAACTCTCTTTGAGATATGTAGTTGAAACACATCTCATCAAAAACCACCAATTGTTCCATTACACTATAATAACATTGCAACTACTTACGCGCACTGTCCAATCATTCTCCAAAATATACCACGGATTTTGCGTTGTGAACACTTTTCCCGCTGACCAATTATTCGGCAAAGTAAAGATGGTAGCTGATACATTGTAAATACTGTTTACACTGACCAGTTATCTGACAAAGTATATATGGCAGATGATATATTATAAATATTGTTTACGCTGCTCAATATTTCGCCGAAACATATCACATCTGCCACATTGTGTATATTTATGCACACTAACCACTTATCCACGAAAGTGTGCCACAGGTGTTGAAAAAAATTAGTTGACATTAACTTGTGCACTTGTTTGCCATATAATTATACATATCAAATATCTTAAAGCAAATAAGATAAAACTTTATAATTTTAAGAAATAAAATATACATTCCCGCATTTACGAATACACTTATGTTTAAGTTTATTGTTTTTACAAAGTTCAATATTGTTTAATATTTTTAATTGTAATATATCTAATCACTACGTTTATGTAACTGAATAAACCCATGTGTTTTAGAAGTAGGTTATAATCTACTAAAACCAGCGCTTACTAACAAAAGGGCTTGGCATGGCCAGTTGGTTAAGGCACTCGACTCCTAATCTGAGGGTCGCGGCTTCGAGTCTCCGTCACGCCAAACATTATCGCCCTTTATCCGTGGGGGCGTTATAATGTGACGGTCAATCCCACTATTCGTTGATAAAAGAGTTGGCGGTGGGTGGTGATGACTAGCAGCCTTCCCTCTAGTCTTACACTGCTAAGTTAGGAACGGCTAGCACAGATAGCCCTCGTGTAGCTTTGCACGAAATTCAAAAACAAACTAAAAAAGGAATGATATATTTAACGCTCTTTACTGGTTTCGTAAACTAATTTACTTTGATATTTTGTTTTTCACTAACTTTAATAAATCTTATTAACGGGTTTACATCGAGATGCAATAATAAACGGGCAACATGAACACCAAAATGATTAAACACACTTGTACAAAATTAGTAGTTTCTAATCTAAACGTTATGACTAATACTTTTTTTCTTTACTGGAGAAAGGAAATTGTTAACTGCTTATATGTTTCTTTGCTTCAGGTCCTGATGTATTGTACTGAATGGCTAGGCAATGACGTCGTCAAAATATTCCGTCATGTTGGAAAGACCCTCACTTCCACTTACACACCTGAGCTACTTAGAAACCTATGTCTACATATAAGCCTAGTTTTTGGTTTTGATATTACTCCAAAGCATTACAGCTTCGAACTTGGAAAATTAAGCATCTGGTTTCAGGACCTACTGAAGTTCGTCGAAACCACCACTAGCGACCTTGTTATCGTTTTAGACAATCTGCATGATCTTAGATCGCCACCCAATAGTCAGGCAGCCATCTTAGGATGGCTGCCATGGAACCTCCCAGCTAACGTACATATCATTTGTTCTGTAGCTGAAGAGCATGATACCGTTATAGGGCTGCTCAAATCTCGTATTACAACCGGAGACAGCTTTGTTCATATCTTGCCACTCAATCACATGGCTGCTGTTAGCATGCTCCAGTCAACACTCAAAGACAACAAGTATGTCTTGACAAACAATCAATGGCAAATCGTAAAACAAAGACTTTCTGGACAATCATTATCTCCCTTATACGTGAAGCTTTTGTCCCAAGAAGCCAGAGGCTGGAAGTCATGGCAGGATGTCTTGGATAATGAAGTACCTCAGACCTTACGAGAACTTATTAACAGGATTCTAACCAGGCTAGAAAACCAATATGGAGAAACCACACTAAAGAAAATATCTTCATACTTAACTTGTACACATTACGGACTTAGAGAGCCAGAAATTCTTGAACTCATATCAGCTTCTGATTTTGAAGGACCTGGAACTAACCAGGAAGAAGGCCGACGAGAAGAATTCTCCCCTATGGATTGGTTTGGAATCAAGCAAGAACTCAGTAAGCACACATCACATTAAATAGAAATAATAACGTAAATATAAGTTGACACATTTTCTCTTTTTTTTTGTAGTGGCGCCCCCACTTAACTTCAAACAAACACAAACTTTCTGGTCAAAAGCCAGTTTTTTCCACGTGTGTGTTACTGTTTCTTAGGTTTGTCGACAAATAAAAAAGTTAATTTACAGAGTTCTTTGAGTTATAAAAAACATAAATTTCAATTAGTATTCATTTTATTTTGTGTTATGCCAAATGGTAATCATTTTTCATAAGCGACTGTAAATAACAAGTTGAAAGGCATTCAACGAGAAAAGATCCTGTGGCCTGCAGTGTTAACTTATGCATTAACCAACTTAAAATATCCATAAGCAATTTCTCACATCAAAACTGTAAGTGTAAGAATGAAAAATCTTATTTTAATATAATTCTTTTATCAAATCTTGACAGCTTTACAAAACTCTAATTTGCTATTAATGCTAAAAGTGTTTGACATAGAGCGTGACCTTATGTGTAAGTTATATGCACCAAACGTTAAGCAATTGATCCTTCGAGAACATTCAGTATTTTTACTAAATTTGATCAGAATTAGATGAAAATCTTCAGAATTATGTCTATTGTACGTACACATACAGAGAAGAGTGAAAACGATACCACGTGTCAGGCATAATTAATTAACTATACACGATAACTTGTTTCATATATTACACAGAAATGGTAACAGAAAAAAAAAAATGATATCTCATAGACTATGACTCAAATACATACAAGTATTGTTTGTAAAATATCATAAACAATTGCTTTTATTTATAGTATTAGCTGAAATATTAACGACATTTGTTAAATCTTGATGCAAGTTTAATATTTTGGATAACTATGTTGGAAAATAAAAGATATGAAGTTAAATATGTTTCATGCGGTATTTCAAGGGCACTTGAATTTTCTCATTTGTTTTTTTGAGGTCTCGATTAAACGTTTGATTTGTTTTATTTTACACGTATTCTTATTCTTAAATAATTAAGGGTATGTTAATCAACAGTTTTATTCATTAATAACTGACAAGTTATTTTACACAATAAGTCAGAATGTATCAGATTCACATAAATAACATAAAACTCATATTTCCTTGTGCAATTATTCAATTTCAGAAAATCTGTATATGTGTATACAGAGGTTTAGTACGTTGTATTTAAACAATTTTGAAGCCTTGCTACGACAGACCGTGTAACTATGTCCGCTATCTGGCAATAGTGCATCTTTCCATAGTCCTGCAACGTAGCACTACACCTCCTTGTAAACTTTTCATGAGCCATTAAGTATACGAGAAAGAATGTTTGCATGACCAATTTTCTACAATTCGATCCAACAGAAATTCATAGATACCATGCCAAATGACTTGTGATTTATGTCTCATTTCCAGAAGAGGTCATTCTTGATTATGTTGTGTTCTGTTTCCTGGGTCACGTGTACAGTTTTTTGTCATTGACCTCTCTTTTTGTAGATTCTCAGCTGTTACAAGACGTTGAATCTTGCTTACTACGGCAGTGATACAACTTGTTGCAGATCTTCTGGATGGTACTTGTTACCCAACTTCATTCTTATTAATTTCTTTTACAATACTATCATTGGATATATTAACCCCTGAAGTTCGAATCCTAACAACATGTGCTGAGTATATGAATGTTTTGCTTTGAAAAGAGTTGTTACATGTCCTTCCTAAAAGCGATCGATTTTAGGTGCCATCATACCGTCTACGTATCGCCAATCATTCCAACGCGACCTGTGATTTCCAAATGATTTGCTTATATTTGTCTCAAAAATCGTTTTAATATAACTTACTCAACCGTATGTAGCATCACTTCTGTTTGTTTATGTTTTATATTTTGGGAAAAGCTATACGACCGCTATCTGCGTTAGCCCTCCCTAATTTATCAGTGTAAAAATATACAGAATGCAGCTCGTCATCACCACCCACCGCCAACTTTTGGGATACTATTTTGCCAACGAATAGTAGGATTGACTGTCACATTACAACGTCCACACAGCTAAAAGAGCGAGTATGTTTTATGTGACGGGAATTTGAACTCGCGACCCTCAGATTACGAGTCAAGCGCCTTAACCACCTGACCCCCCGCCGGGCCAAAATGTGATACTAAAATTGCATATTATTATTAGTCTGTTTATTTGAAATTAAGCACAAAGCCAGATAATGGACTATCTGTGCTCTGCCCACCACGGGTATCGAAACCTGGTTTCTTGCAGTGTGAGTCCACAGACTTACCGCTGTGCCACTTGAGGGCTGAACTGTTTGAACAAGACATTTTTAAAAAAATGATAATTTAATATTCTTCTTACAAACGGAATGCGAACTTACTCAGTAGAGCGTTTAGGAAAACATCGAGCTCCAAAACAACATCCCAAGTCAATATGGAGTAGCAACGATCTCATAGGAAAAAAGGAATACAAAGGAGTCTCAATAACGTAACATCCATGAAGCTGGACATAATTTCTGGTAGAGTTAATAGAAATACAAATACGAACTTGAAGATGACAAAATATCGTAAGCCAAAAGTTCACTAGCATCCTCCAACGACTTTTTTTCATAAAAAGAATTACCAAAGAAACTGAAATCAGTATAATTCTATTTGATCACATTCCTATCAAGTCCTTCGGATTAGTTTCAAAGATTTTTACGATTTTTTTTTGCGTATTTAAATGTTATCTTGAAATATGGCATGTATGTACAGCCGATGAATTATAGAAAGCTTTAACATTTTGGGTGTAAAAATACACCTCATATCCTTTGCAAAAAGTTGTTACAATGGAAACTATAGCGTAATGCAACAATAAATATACATGATTAATGAACAAAAATGTAATTTCGACGCTTCCCGAAACATTACAAAATCCAATTAATTTCAGTAGAAGCTCCATGGAGTCATTACTTATAGGAAATTATTGGCCTTAAAATATATCGTAAGCTGCAGCAGTTCTACGGAGTGTTTACCAATTTGTAGTAGAAAATTATGAGGACTCAGTATAAATTATACAAAATATATCAGCGTTATTAAGTTATTATTATTACAAATTTAGATACTTAATGACAAATAATGAAACTACAACAACGCGAATAAGTCTCTTTTATAATCCTATGGGCTTTTATAATAAAAAGATAGACTATACCAGTTTCACCCAGTTCTTTCTGTTAAAAATCTAGTAACCATGGAATGAAAGAGGTGAACTACAGCAGCTTTGATCAGTTCTCACATTTAAAAATCTAGAAACCTTGGAACAAGTGAGTCAAACTGTGACAACTTCACAGAGTCTTATATTCTTAAGATTCCAGGGACCTTAAAAAACAGATAAATTATGGTAGATCCATGGATACCTTACTTCTAGAACATTGAAAAGAAAAATGTAAGCTATAGCAATTCAATTTTTAGAGAGAAAAGTATAAAAACTCCTTCCTGTTAACTATTGAGGAGCCTTTGGAAAAAAATATTGAGCCAAGATAATCAAAAGCATCACTAAGAAGTTTTAGTAGTAAGATCTAGGGCACCTTAGAAGAGGAGTTACGTGACACACTCAGACAGTAAATCTTATGATATAGATGCTTTTTTTATAGCATACATTTAATATTTTAAGAGTGTGGATTGGTACGGTACAGATGTGTATTTCGCAGTTGCCGAGATTTGAATCCGTGCGCCATCACAGAAATATTGCCTGCACTTTAAATTGTGGATGCATTAAAAATGTGGCAGTTAATTCTATCGTGTGGATGGTGGGTGAGATGGTGCTGGTGACTTAATGCCTTCCCTCTAGATAGTACTTCAAAATTAGGGACGAAAGCAGATAGTTTTAGTAGCTTTGTCATAAACATAAAATACAAATGTAAATCAATCATTTTAATATTGACCTTACAAATAGTTTCAAGATCAATTTTGAAATTTTGTGATGTAATGAATTTATTCCTCATTAAAATTAGATCACTTGTGACTTATCCTGTTGAAAAATATTTTGAAACAGATAATACCAAAACTAAAGTTGCACATTCTGAAATGACACCCGGTGGTACAGCGGTATTTTGATACCCAGGGTGGACAGACAGAGCACACATAGCCCTGCGTGCAGCTTTGTGCTTAACTTTAAACAAACTAAACAGTTCAATACTTGTTCGGTGCAAGTTGTTTATTGTTGTATTCTATAAGATAGCAAAAGTATGATATTTGTAAATCAATTACATTTTCAGAGATGTAACTTACTATTTTTTCTAAATTGCTATAAATTACTATGACAAAAAAAAAAACCTCTTTGTTAACCTGAAGATGACCTAAGAAGGTCAAAACGTTGTTCTCTGTTTATCAATAAAAGTGTTTATATCCATACCAGCCGTTTTGAGATACACTTTTATTTCAAGTAAATTTCTCGACGTCAAGAGGTATTTGATCAAACTTTAAGATAAAATTATATATTCTTCTTTTCTTTCAAATTAATATTTCTACTGCCAGTAAACGCTAAGATCAAACTGGATGTCTATACATTTCAGTCAACTAGCAAATCAGTTTCGATGTAGTGCATTTATTATTGTGAAATGTATAAATTATTGAGTAGAAAGCAAGAAACGAAATGAAGTCTGGATAATTAAAAACTGGTAAACATTCATAAACTTTTAGGTTGTTTGCTGAAAGAATACTACGTTGGGAACCGACCCTATATCCACTGGAGCAACTCTTTTGTGTCTGAGATAGTGAAGGAGCGTTACCTTTCTAATACTGATGATACTCGTGCCTGTCATATCGACTTAGCCAGCGCCTTCTACTCAAGTTTTCTGGAGAAAGCAGAGGAAAAGGTAAGTTAGGTAGGTTCCTACAGCAATGCCACTGTTACATGAATTTGATGTAATTACATATTTTAGTTGCTCTTAGTCATCTCAAGTGATACATTTTGCTATTTTCTAACTTCATTTGAATGGTTAGAGATGAGTAGGCTTAGCTATTAGTTTTGTTAATTTGTAGGGAAAAGATAAAAATGAAGTTTAGCTGATTTAATTGTTGATAAAACGAGGTGTTTAGGCAAGGTAATTGTCATATTATGACTTGTACAAAGTGACATTTCTTAGATTAAAAGGATTTTTCAATAAATACCAACTATTTTTACTCATAAAATGTGATGCTAAAGTTATGTATTATTGTTAGTCTCTTGAGTTGGAATTAAAGACAAAGCCAAACCATGGGCTAACTGTGCTCTGCCTACCACGGCTATTGAAACCCTATTTCTCGCGGTGCAGGTTCATAGACATACCATTGTATCACTGCAGGTCTGTTATTGAAAGAAATAGTACCAGTAATTAAGAGATGCAACTGTTACTTTCTATTTGCCCTTCCATTCCCAAAAAAGCCCCCCCCCGTTGGCACAGCAGTAATTCTACGAATATACAATGCTAAAATCAGAGGTTCATTTCCCCTCGGTGAACTCAGCAGATACCTATGAGAAAACACACACACACATTCCTGGAAAGAATTATGCAAGACTCACATTTGTTTATAACTAGTGTTGTAGTATTCTTGCGTTAAACATTTATTTTCTGCAACTTTAGGAATCCAATTATCATTCTAAATTGTTCAGTTAGTATTAAATTCCAATCAAAATTAATGGCTCGAGTTTTGGTAATATTTTACTTATATTTTATGTAGGTCCGGCATAGCCAAGTGGGTTAAGACTCATAATCTAAGGGCCGCAGTTTCGAATCCCGTCGTACCAAACATACTCGCCCTTTCAGCCTTGGGAGCGTTATAACGTGAAGGTCAATCCCACTATTTGTTGATAAAGAGTAGCCCAAGAGTTGGCGGGGGGTGGTGATGACTAGCTGCCTTCCCTCTAGTCTTACACTGCTAAATTAGGGACGACTAGCAGAGATGGTCCTCGTGTAGCTTTGCGCGAAATTTAAATTCAAAATCATCTTTTATACAATATCGCTCAGTTGCACAAACAAACAGACAAGAGTCATTGAAAAGCCTGTCAAAAGAAGGGATACTGACGTTTAGGGTAACCTGCTTTGTCTCATTTATTCACATCGTTCATGTAACGTGTACATTATATATCGTGATGTTTAATAATATTAAGAAAACGGAAATCATCCAACATGTTTCAAAACATCTAACAATGTAATAACCAAACACTTTACACCGAAATTTTCCATATAAGTAATTTGTTTTCTCAGACTTGTATCTACAGCGATAAGTACTACTCAAAGTTCCTTCGTTTCAGTGCATAGTTTACATCAAAATATTAATTATTCAATATAAAACCTCACAAAACAAAGGATATATATTACATATTTAATAAACATGAGGAACAAACCAACACTCACAGTAATTTTCTTGTATATAATATTCCAAACACTTTTGAAAATCAAGCCAAGATATTAGATTATTTTGATAAATCAGCCCCCACCCACCACTGTGGGTCTGGTGGCTTAAGACGTCAAAAATCTAACTTTTATACCCGCGGTGAGCACAGCATAGATGGCCCATGGTCTTTAACTCTACCCATAAAAACAACAAAGCCAATAGATCAATCAGTCATAAAACTGTCAAAAGATCTACAATGTTTGAAAGTTCTTATTTACTAACTCTCAAAGGTTTTGTTGTTGGTTCTTCGTCTTAAACGGGAGGGAAGCGCCAGGTAGGAAGCAGACTTAATTACATTAATATGTCGTCATTATTATTTAAACAAAATTATACGCAAAACAAATATTTCAAAGTATTAAAAACATTTCATAAATGAAAAGTTCAGTGATACCAAGAGTAATGATCAAAATGTTATCAAACACGAACTAGTTTGTCATCAGTGGACTAGTATGATCGTAATAAAAAAAATATCATGAAGTGTCATTATCTTTGAAATGATGTCTAGTTATAGTGTAGTTAGTTTTCAGTTTCTGTGTAAATTTCAACTCTTGTTTTTTTTAAATAAATATGAAACTATAGCAAAAATGGTTTAATACCACAAATCATTCTAAGATCTCACACCTCTTGAAACAGATTTATTTATTTAAAATTAAAAACACAGAAAATCTTACAAAATACTTCTTCTCAGAAACAGTATGTGTTAGAACAGTTTTATCTGTTTCTGTATATTTTCTGCATTGTCATTAGCCCAATGTCCTTATTATATAATTATCACATTAGCAAGGACATCACAAAACTAAAAGCCCGGCATGGCCAGGTGATTAGGGCACTCGACCCGTAATATGTGGGTCGTAAGATCGAATCCTCATCACACCAAACATGTCCACGCTCTTGCAAGAGTGAAGACATTATAATGGCAATCGCACTATTCGTTTGTAAAAAAAAGTAGCCCAAGAGTTGGTGATGGGTTATGATGACTAGATGTCTTCACTTTCGTCTTACACTGCTAAATTAGAGATGGTTAGCACAGACATCCTTCGTGCAGCTTAGCGCAAAATTCAAAAAACAAACAAAAAGTGAAGAATGGTAAAATTAGAATATGTATCAGTTACATTTTTTTATTTATCATTGCACTAATGTATGCACTTCTTAGTTAGAACAAATAAAACGATGATTTTTGTTTCAATTCACTGAAAATTTGTCAATCAGGTTGTGTAAAAAAAACAACTATTCTTCACTAATCTGTTTGATGTACAAATTTTTTTAATGAAACATTCAAATATTTCATTCATTCCGACAACATTTATTAGTTTCCTATATTTCAAAATCTCTATCATATAAGTTTGCTTTTCGGTTTCAGATACTTTTTGAATTTAATTATTGTAGACGTAGCTGGAGGCAATAGGCTTAATTAACACATAATTGTCTTTATCATAGATAATATATATCATTAAGCTTTAGAATGATTAACAAATAACGTCGATTTTAAGGAAAACAAATACTCCATTTCGTTGATTTTGTTAGAATTTCATTATCTCTGTTATTAACTTCTTCAAAATCCATCGTAAAAAACCGGGAGCTCTGAAATATGGCAGCTGAAATCTTTTTCAGTTCATATCTGTGTACCAAGTAGATATTTCCTTGTCTACTCACTATGCCGCAATAAGTTAATTATAAAAGCTGATGATGAAGATGGAATTAATGCCAATGCCTAAACAAGTCGTAGTTAAAGAATACATATAAATTAATAGTTATTGACTATCTAGTTCTACTTTTTTAGAGACTATTGCAAATCAAATGAGAAAAGTGTGTATTCTAGGTACTTATTTGAATTCTTCTGACAGAATATCGAAGTCTGTTATTTATCGAGAAGGTTCATCAGCTTGGAGATATTTTCAAATTCAAATCAAACTTTGGCATCTTTGTTTTAGACTCTCAGCTCTCAGTCATGTTTATATCGCAGCACAATAATTGTGTGAATTCTGTAATTATAAAGAAAAATATATAAAAATTATTCTTAATTGTATCTTCAAATGCATTCTTTTTGAGAAACTACGAAGTGAAGATCATATTGTGATAAAACACCTGTAAGCTCGTAACCTGAAAGATTATTTACTATTGTGAGTTATTCATCTAAACAAGTTTGCATTTAAGCTACCACATGACGCTGAGAAGCCCAGCGTAGTTATGGTACTCGGCTATCAATCTAGCTGTTACGGGTTTGGATCCCATTACCAAACATGATCGCCCTTTTAGCCTTGAAGTCGTTATAATGTCACGATCAATTCCACTACTTATTCGTAAAAATGTAGCCCAAGAGTTGACTGTGAATGCTATTGATTAGTTGTCTTCTGTCTCGTTTATCATTTCAAAACTGGGGAGTGCTAGTGTATACAGCCTTCATGTAGCTATGTGAGAAATTCTATTAACAAACAAACAGTCACTACATTAAATTCATTAAAAAAATCACTTTCATTTATAGTAATAAACAAGAGATTTTTGGATTTTATTCAAGACTTCTCTAGAAGGTTACTTCTATACAGTGATTCTCGTACATCTTCAACATTATATTTTTAATCAACGAGTTTATTAAACTAGAACATATCAAATTTATATTCAGTTTAATAATTATTTTACATTTCATGCTCTTTTTTTGATAGCTGATTCTGTTAATTTTTTTTTAAGTTTTAGTTATCACTGGTTTGTCAATTTTACGTATCAGCGAACAAGAGGTTCCCATGAAAACAAACACTACGTTCCCATTCTTGTTTGGAATCTAATTACGAACAGAAAGCGATTTGTTTTCCACAAGGAAGAAACGTGATACACTGATACAAGCGCACATATGTTGTTGTTAGTAAACCAATTCCCCTTGTGATAAAAGCACATTGAAAACCTGTTACTGCCATGAGCATTATATGTGATATTTTTATTATAATATCTACGAAGTGGTGGTGGAAGAAAATTACTCAACTACCTTAAATTGAATCGCGTTAAACAAATAGGAAGGAAATTATTGAAGCACCACCAGAAGGCACAACTGGAGTACCATATCCACGTTCTCAGTAATATTTGAAACACCAAGACTTAAAAATAGCCTTTCTCAACCATAATAATATTATAATCAGCTCTGGAAAGCTTAAGGTAATCTTCTTGTAGAGTTTATTTCTCTTCAAAATAGTTTTCTTCACCAGTTAGTCAAAGAACCTACTAAAATCCATGATATCTTATATTTATTGTTAACTTCTGATATGTAAATGTTTGAGAGTATGGAAATTGGAGAAATATTAGTGAAAGTAATCATTGTCTCTTAGGTTCGATGTTTTATTGCAAATGGAGGTCAAGAATAATATTTTGGTTACAAATTTCAAAAATGCAAATTTTGAAGGTACGTGACAAGAATTATCTGCCGTGACTTGGGAAGCTAAATTATTTGGAAACACTGATAAAATGTAGATAATCTTTAAAAGATACTTTTTTTAATTATTCAACTTAAACGTATCACTTATAGAAAGGAAAGGGTGGCTTACAAAAGGTATGAGATAAAATTAAATAACAGCATCACAAATTTAAGAAATTTAAATAGAATGGAATGATTGTACATTTATAACGTTATGGGAGATCAGTAAAGTTGAGCAAATATGAAATTAGGACATCAAAAAGGATGTATGCGAAAAGGCTGGCTGAAAATGGGAAAATTAACAGTAATGATTCCTTTCAATACATTAAGGGTAAACAAAATGTTAGAATGTTGGTAGAACATTTGCGGGATGCAGAAGAAATTATTGTATCTGATGACTAAAAAATAACTGATTTATTAAATTCTATTTATTTCTCGGTTTTTACTAACAAAGATTTAACCAATATTTCACATCTTCAACGATGATAAATGGAAACGAAATCAAACAAGATGACTGCGTAAATTTTGAGCTTGTAAAGAAAACATTGGAAAGTTTAAAAAACGATAAGACCACTAGAACACATAATATTTCCCCAAGGATTTTTATGACGGTTAAGAATTGGATATGTGAGTCACTTGTTACAGTTTTTTGTAAATCTTTAAATAGTGGGGAGGTATCAGAAGATTGAAAGCCAGCTAATGTAACTAGGGAGGTCATCAATATTGTTTCAGTAATTATAGACACATTATTCTTACTTTACTTGTGGGAAAAGTTTTGAAAAGTCGGATAAAAGATGGTTTGCAAAGTTGTTTAACAAAGTTTAGAATTTTACTGGGTAGTCAACATGGTTCCATTAAAGGAAAATTTTGCCTTACGAATCATTTAACATTCTATTAAAAGGTTACTGTGTGTGTAGATGAGGGTAAGAGTGTATATTTGAAATACTTCGATTTTCACAAAGCACTTGACAAGGTGCCACATAAAAGGCTTGTAAAAAATTATCTTTGCAAGTGAGAATAGAAGAATAGCTGGATGGAAGAAAGCAGAGGATTGGTACAAATGGAATTTGGTCAAATTAGATTAATGTCAAAAGTCTCGTGACTCAACCTTAGGACTTTTATTCTCTTTATTTACCTTAATGACATAGATGAAGAAATGGTCAATAAGTCACTTAAATTTGCCGATAATGTTAAGGCCTTAGATGTTGCTAGTTGTGAAGAGAATGTTGCTGATTTACATTAGGATCTAGCTCATTTAGTGAGTTGGGCGCAATAAATGAGAAGTGGGTGTTAATTATAATAAATGCAAGATAAATCATCACTTAATGCAGAATTCCTGCCTTTAGATACTTACTACCTTATTACAACTCATAATTTATAGTAGCATTGCACTGCAGGGGAATATTGTACTCCAAGTCAATATGATTTAATTTTTCTTTTTCTAATTTACTTCTCACAGTACTCGAAGTTCTAGACAATTTCCCTTGAAACTATTTATATTCATATACTATTGTCAGCACAACTTCTTTTAGTTTTTACTGGAGCGTGTGCACTGAGATGACATGAAGGGTATTAAATGTCATTAAAGTGCCATGTTCCAGCAGTTCCCTTTTAACATATAGTATTTTAAAATTTTATATTATATGTACTGTGGCTCTCACTGATATGGAAATTTCATTTTTCAGTCCCAAAACTAACTCTCTGTCCCCTCCCCTTATGCACCCAACATAAAAGAATCTTTGAAACACCTGAATAATATAGAAAAAGTTCATAGTAATGAACGTTAGTGTCTTTTAACTTTGTACATTAATCGAAATAGCAGGTAATATTGCTGGCTAGGCTGAGCACTCTTTATTTATGTCATATCACTAAACATGCTGTGTTTCTACCATCTCATCGAACAGTTTTTGTTTCTGGCTTTTCAGTAAGTAGACTTTTCTTTGTTTTTCCTTTCACTGGATAGTTCCCTCAATAACATAGCGTTACATTTGCGAACTTATAATGCTAGAAACCGGGTGCTTCTACAAACGAACAAACATATATAACTACAACTACTTTTCACCTTCTTCGTCCGTTATTATTTAATACGACGTTATACTAAAAATTCAATAAATTACAACCACTGAAACATTCGTGTTGTTATTATGACATGTATATAATTTGTTTATAGCAACTGGTTGAGAAAATTAATAACCTGTCTTGTTTCTATCCTTAAGTCACCGAAATTGCTAGACGTAGCGAAAGGAAAAAGGAAAGATACATCATCGGACCTACTACGAGAAATTGATGAGCTTTGGTATCATTTGCTTTTAAGCGGTAAGGAAACTAAATAAAAAATTAAAAAATGAAACAACACATTCTATTCCATTTTGTTCATATTCATTATATTTCTGCTTCCTCCACGTTTCATTAATGTTAGTTTTTTTATTAACTCTATTCTTATTTGATGGAATTATTTTTTACTGAGATATCACTGGGTTTACGAAAGAGATCATTTGTAAGTTCAGTGCACGCGCATACAAATTTCAAATGTATATTTAAGGTTAGAAACTGGAATTGTCTTATCAAACAGTACGGAATTCTGTAAATAATATATATGTACATAATGTATTTTATGGATTAATATGATTAGTTTTTTTTTTCTTTCTGCGATATCTGAAGGAGATTACAAAAAACTGAAACGAGATGCGATCTGCAACTTTGAATTTCTCCTTTCTGCCGTCAGAGGTGCCTCAATTGGTTATTTGAGAAACATTTTGGAGTTTGTTAGATGCCAGGTAAGACGCATTATACGAAAGTGTGAGTGAAAACTGAAAGGTAACTTGAAGCTTTTACTTTAGTCAGTCTTATGATTTTAAAACTTTAAAAGTAATGTTTGAACTTCTTTGAGACTGCTGAAGGAAGATAAAGTAAGCTTGTTAACAAAATAGGTTTATAACTAATCTTTCTAAATTAATTTCACTTTATCTCAAACTTATTTAGTATAAATCTTTATGTCAAGTTGACGAATCTTCAAGTTATAAAATTGATCAAGCTACTAATTTTGTTTTGATAAAGAGATGGATATTTAATACGATTTTGGCAATTCTTTAGTTAAGTTAAAGATTGGCCTTTCATAGCTCATTTCTACACTTTGGAAATAAAGTTAAAAATAATACATATATATATATATATATCTTAAAATGCAATACATATCATTTAATATCAACTTCCAATTTTGTTACAACAATCCAACCAATCTGTCTTTTATTGCATTCATTATTAAACTATTTAGCGTAAGACTGTGAAGTGTATTTACAAATCCAAAATCGAAAGCTAAATTTATATCATATTACAAATGCGACTCGCGTTATCGAGTAATATCAAGTTTGTTTTGTTTATCTCCGACATTGATTTACCATAAAGGACTTAACTACAAACGAGAAAGTTGTTATAGTTTTCCAAAGGTACCACAAGTCATAAATCACGTACATTAGATATTTTTATTTTGGTCTTAGTTCCTTGACTGGGAAGTAGAGTTGCTCTACAACATGACGAAACAGTCAGTTGATGTTCTAAGCCAAGACCCCCAACAACTTGCTACCGAAATACTCAACTGGCTCAGACCTTTCAAAGGTAATACTTTCTGATCAAATTACATTACCCCATCTAAAGAGATTCTGTTGATCAGATCAAAGTAGGAGGTATAACCACAAATTTTCATCATAGCCTTTATCTCGTGATATAATAAACAGGAAATAGTGTCTTTACATGTAAGCGGATTACTTCTGTATGTGTTTCTGTCATATCAGTTAATAGGGTTTTGTGATTTGTAGATACAGTAAAAGCTACACATAAACTGTGCTTAAATCTCACGTTGTTGATCTTGTGATATTCTGTAATTCATAAACATGCATATAATAAACATGCTACTGATAAAACTAGAACATACGAAAAAATGTATAGCATAAAATAAAATAAGTGAGTTTTTAGGACAACAGTTGTAACGAAAACATAGTTTACAACTTGCAGCATTTCGGATGAATGTCTGTCTTTTGTATATCCTGTACATTTGTTCAACTGAAAATAATACGATCTAATTTACGCAAGCAATTAACTAAACATGTCTTGCTCGAGAAGCCATGGTTCTTATCAAGCTTAACTGAATACAGTTTTTAAAATTATTAAAATAAATGAGTTGATAGAATAAGAAATTTTTAGTACCAAAATCATAAACGTTTGTCTTCAAACACCTCAAATGTCCTACGCACACGCTCGGTGTAATTGCTGATTTAATAAGTGATCCACCGTTCATTTTGAAATAGAAAGGTTGATTTTTTTGTATTAAAAAGATTTAGAACCTCGCCATGTTTGGTCATTTTCTGACTGACGATCGTACATAATGAAAATAGCCTACAGCTTAGTTCCTGTTGCAAACGACTCCGTCGCAAGGTTGTAATGTCCACAGCACTCTATGGCTCTATACCAGTTTCCCAAACCCCAGTTAATTAGTCCATGAGGTTGCGTCTCTCGACATATGTCGTAGAAAAGGGCTTGTATTGCTTCTCCAGACAAAATTTCGTTCTTGATAATTATGAGTACTGTTTTCTGGAGCATTTTTCACTGACCAGTGTGTTTGTAAATTCTGACATATTACAATAAACTGAACTTTGCTTAAAACAGTTGGGGTTCTCTTTCTAGATGATCCTGGTGCCTCAACTTATCCATATTTCTTTTTATTTCCAATGTCATTAAGTACAAGGTATAGCTTTATCTTTAAAATTATAAATCCTCTATCTGAGAATATTTTAATGATTTCATTATGTAGATGTTTTCTTAGTAAAAGGCTGTTACATATTCTTTCCAAAGTTTATCACTCTTCGGTAGTACCACATTACCTGTGAAGCACCAGCAAGGTGAAAATGTAGTAATATTTTGTCCAATCTCTACTATATACCGGTGGTGCGTATGCGTGTCAAGGGACTTGCTTACTTTTATATTCAAAACCCTTTTAATGTAACATAATATGGAATTCTAAAAGTTGGAGGAAGAATATGGTTAGTGCGGTCTTAGCTAAAATGTTTACATATTTCGTCAAAAATAAGATCATTATTATTAAGGTAAAATACAGAAACACTGAGTACAGTCAAACTGAGTATTGAAAGTTATATTAAACAGCTCCATATCTAATTTGTATAATGAGACAGCTTCTGTAGACATAATGAATGGCTTTTTGGAACAGCAAACACTTTTCTCAGACAGCTGTAGAAAGATGTGCTATTCAGCATTTCACCTAACCCAACAAAACCTTACCAATATATATAAGAACAAAATATAACATCATTTTTTTTATAAATAGCATCTGTAGCCATATATCAGTCCATATTAAGCATTCAGTACTTGGTTGGTCCCTCTCATACTCTAATAACCTCCACAAAACGACGTCTTATGCTGTTGATCAGGTTAATGATATAATACACTGTGATTTCATTCCAAATTGGCACTAGAATGCGCTGAAACTCAGCAACAGTAAGTGGTTTAGGGTGGTGATTATCAATTTGCTGGCTCAGTTCTGCTCAAGAGTTTCAACAGGATTACAGTTTAGAGACTTTGAAGTCTTGTAAAGTTTTCCTGTTCTAGATAATCCTGTACAGTAAGTGAAAATGGTCAATAGCATTGTCATCCTAAAACCCAAAGCTATTATCAATCCTTACCCTAGCGTAATGGAAAAAATATAATCTCCATGTTATGTCTATAGGAGGCGTCATTGACGTTTCCCTTAAGAACAATTTTTTCACCATAATGAATAGCTGCCCTAACATGTACTGCACAAACTCCTGGAGTTTCCTTTGGGAAAAACAGTCTTTCTCATCTGTTTTCCAGGCAAACGACGAACAAAATTCTTCCATCAACTTTAATAAGCCTTAAACTTGACTCACCTGAAAAGATGACATTTCGCCAGTGTTCTACTGTAAATTGGCATGCTCTCTTGCCAAGGTAACACGGTGACATTGGTTAATTCTGGTTCATATCGGTTTCCAAATAGTTCTTCTTGTAAAATAATCTTATTTAATTCACTGTTCTTGTAATTACCCTCGAATGATTGTGCACGTGCCATGCCTGTCATAAGGTGTTCAAGAATTGGACGTGTTAACCTGATCAAAACATGGCCATCTCGGGCAGTTGTTTTTCAGCTTCTACAGTAGACTTTCCTTGAAAAATGTATTCTCTAGTCCGTTGATGTTTCAGGATACCCTATTTTTCAGGCAATTGTCATTTGCTTCATACTATTTTCAGACAGTCCAATAATTTGACGCCTTGTAACTTTTGGCACGTGACGAAACATGGCTCTACATCAAGTACAGATAAATTGGCTGAACAAAGCGTTGATATTTTTCGAAAAAGGATTATACCAAAATCACACCTTTTTATACAAAGCAGGTGTGCACGTGTGTTTTAACGAATAAATGTTCAAAAGAACTTATATAAAGCAGAATAACAACCTGTTCATGTTTGCTTGATCATACACTACCTTCTCTGTTATTACTCGGACATTTACTCAGAAACCACTCAATGCATGTAGACAATATCGTCAATATAGAACAGTATGCAAACATTTTGGCCAAGACTCTTAATTATTTCAGTTATTCTAGTTGTAGTTGGGTACGTTTTTTCAAGTTATTATTCTTCGGTTTCAAAATTCACCATTAAGTTTGACAGGTCTATCTGCATTCCATTTGGTATATCTTTCGATGGGGTCAGGATTTAAAATAAATGTCGCATTGGTTAAATAAGTAGAATGTGTCAATAACATGCTTGGAAGTCGTTTCCCTATTGGTAAAGTTTCAGGAGACAATAAATTTACGAAACTATGCTATGACTTGGTTTAAGTTACTTGTAAGTCTTCATTACTTAGCTGTTCAATCACGTTCTTGTGAATAATTTACTCATTGCAAAAGAGATTCAATTAACAATTTTTTTTCTCTTGTGAGTCGAGTATCATTCCAACTGCTTACAGTTCTTTTGTTTTTTAAAATGTTTTACGTTATTTTGCAACCTGTCATTTTTCAATACAGCAGACAAAATAAAAATGTATATTTTCTTCTTTATTAAAAAACATAGTTTCTTTCTGTTGCTTTTAGAATTTTTTATACCAATTCAAACTAAAATGTAACGAAACCGTTTTAATTAAAACATATATACATATATAACTTAGTTTCTGTTTGTAATACACCTTTTTCATGTCTTGCACTTTGTTTTGATAAAAACAAGTTGGTATATTTTCAAGAAAACTTTCCGTATGAATATTAGCTATAACGTGTGTGTGTGTGTTTTCCCTCATAGCAAAGCCACATCGGGCTATCTGTTGAATTCACCGAAGGGTATCGAATTTTTGATTTTAACGTTATAAATCCGTAGACTTACCGCTGTACCAGCGGGGAACTAGGTGTAACAACCAGGTTCAAATGATTTAGTATATATATATATATGTGTGTCTTATCCAATCACTTCCTACAATTTCAAACCTGGATCAAGTATTTTAAGGCTATTCTTTAAAAATGAAATATTGTTGTTGCTGTTAACATTTAAAAAAAAAACTATCGCTCTGTTTATCGCGGAGAATCGAACCTTGGATTTTTGGATAAGAGATACTGCAATCCTATATTTCTGTCTTCATAATAAAACATTACGACTTAGATTTAAACCTGTTAATTTGGACAAGTATCCGATTTATCAGGTTACGTATTTTAACATATTACTATTTCATATAACCAGAAAATTGAATTTGGAAGTTAATTAACTCTTAATATGTATCAAATATACATTATTTGTCAACAAGAATGATACACACAATTTTTTAAAACCAGTTACATGTTATAATTTAATTCGGACAAGTATCCGATTTATCAGATTACGTATTTTACCATATTACTATTTCAAATAACCGGAAAATTGAATTTGGAAGTTAATTAACTCTTAATATGTATCAAATTTACGTTATTTATCAACAAGATTGACACACACAATTTTTTTAACAAAAATATATTTTAATTTTCAATCATAAAAACAATACAATTTATAATAGCGGTTATTACTGATAGTTATTACAAATGATGGTTTATATACAAAACTATTACAAACTTACAAACAATACTAAATCTTATATCAGGTCTAGCACTGAATATTTTATCAAAGTTCCAGGTCCGCGACGAGTAAATTAATTCTGAGTTAATATTGTTACAGACCTTCTTTAAACTGACGATGAGTTTTTTTGGTTTGCCTCACACCGGTTTCAAACTCACTTCTCACCGAAAAAGTTATTTAATGTTCTCATGGAAATAATAACGTCCGAAGTAATTCACTGAAATTGAACAATTATTGATGTTCAAACTCTATAAACGTTCCTGGTCAAATTTTGTAGTTTTTCGATTAATTGACGCTAATCACAATTATGGCTTCCGGGGCCTATAAGACACTAACTGTAACTGTCCAATAATATTCATCCTATGTCTTTCGGGTCGTCAGTTTTTATATAAAAATCACGTGATTTTCTTCACGTTTCAACGATATTCTAACACGTTTTTGTAAAACAAACGTTGATTTTCACTTTCAAGAATTTTCTACAAATTCCAAGAACAGGAGGTCTTGAGCAATACAGTTAAGAATATACGTTACAACCAGAAAATAGAAAACTGTAAAGAAACGAGTGTAGATTGCACTAAAAGAAATGTGCAACGGTAAATACGTTACAAACCTCATTTTCATCAACCTCAATTTTATGATATAAAGTGGTCAAAAATACGACATATTTAATATGCTTAATGGTTAAAGGAATATCTTACAACTCTTTCCTATGAAGAATATTTAGATAGCATGACAGTTAAGTGGATTATAAATAAAGAAAACAAATTTTGAAAAGAAAATCATTACCGTTCTTCATGAGAACAAAAAACTCCACAACTAGTTGTTTGAGGATATCAGCAAGCACCCGAATCACATCAAAAGCCAATCTGAAGCAGTATTTTTTATCTGCAAAACGAAGGCTGTAGTTTTGAAAAGTATTTTTCTGATTTATAAAAAAAGTCGTTATCATGAAATTGGGCTTACCATCTGGTACCATAAATAAGAAAAACAAAAACATTGACTTTGATAAAGGCTTAAAAACTGGAAGCTCACAAGCTTCCAGTAACACTTCAAAGTCTTTGTCTGTTTTCATGAAATATGATCAAAGCAAGTGGAATTATAACAATCACATTTAACCACTTGCCTATCAATGCAGTTCGTGTACAGTGAAGAGTCAAATGAAAATTTATCAAAGTTTGTGGTCTGCAAATGCCTGAACAAAACCCAAAACCTCAGTGACATAGCGGTATTTCTGCGGTCTCACACCTCTAAAAACCGGGTCTCGATACCCGTGGGGGCACAGCACAGATAGCCCATTATGTAGCTTTGTGCTTAATTCAAAGAAGAAACCAAATCTTATTATAGTAAATTTCGGAGAAACCAGCCAGAAAAACCTGTTCCAATGATTAACTGTCAGTGGAGTACTGTAACCAAGATCAATATGATGTACAAACTAAAAAACACATCTGTTGTTGTTTAATAAAAAGGTATTTAAATAAACAACAGAAAACTTGGCTTCAATCCATCATTTCATTTTAAGAACCAATGATGTTCCAGAAACCACATAATGCAACCTCAGATTCAAACTTTGACTGTCTGAAGGTCAATCAGTTTCAGCTTCTAACTACCCCCACTAAATGGACCTCAAATTGCTTTGACACTATTTTCTAACCATTGATTAATTCTGCACCCTGTATGTGTTCTTACAGTCTCTTAAGGCATTTCGACTGTAATAACCATATAATTTACACCGACAATGTGTTTATTCAGTACCTGTATACTTTTATATTTTGTATCTTGTATGCTTGTATCTCTCCTTAGATAACTCGTTTATTAAATACTGACTTTGAATGTAAATCAGTGTAATTGACACAAACACTAACCGTTACAACAGGTCGCCATGGGTACGAAAATGAAACCACCTAGACAAAGTATTTGTCATATACAAAAATACAACAGTAACTTAAGAATAAAACACACAAAAAACTGACGTTTTATCGGTACGTTGAAGGGTAAATAACAATAACTTAATTATAAAATTTTACTTTTCAGAGAGCCGACAAATCTTATTTTGTGTTTTTTTAATGCTTGAAAATATATTATATAACAATAACCCTAAATAACTTGATTTCTTCACAATAACTTCCAAATAATATTTTTAATTATTGTTTTGTTCAGCTGAGCTGATAAGTTCTTTCACTGAGCAAACTACAGTTACATATGACACATTAAATTTTCTCCTAGGATGTTTGTTAGCACATTTGATACGTGAAACCAGTTCTATGTTAAGTAATCAGGGCAACCGTAAGTATATTTACACTGATGGGACAAGAAAAAATTTTGTCATCTTTCTACATATTTATCGCCTTTGATTTTCACTAGACTACAGTAAGAGTATTCCGCTGGTACAACGTAAGCCTGCAGATTTATAACGCTCAAAATCAGAGACTCGATTCCCCTCGGTGGATACAGCAGATAGCCAGATGTGGCTTTGCTATAAGAAATACTTGAGTGTCAGATAATATTGAGCTGATAAAAATACCTAAAACGTTCTTTAGAAATTTTTTTTACAGATTAAATTACTTGGAGGATATTTGCCTCCCTGCTTTACCATTTCTGCTATCCTTGATGGAAATCAGAGAGAAAATTATTTTCTCGTGTTTCAGAATGTTTCGGAATAATTGTCTGAGACATAAGTTTTATATCAAACGTATACAAAGCCTTGAGAAGAAATAAAACGTGCTGTTATAGATGTTTAAGAAATATCCTATATATATATAAACACTAGAATATCAGACTTTTCTTTCTTTTATTTATTTCAACTACCGGTTTCGTGACTTCAAAGGTCATTTTTAGGATTTATATTTTTAAGATTCAGATAATATTGCCCATAAGCGACATTGCTATTTAGCTCCTGGATGTTTTAATGTGATTATTATTTTAGCTACTTTAGTTCTAATTCACACTACGCACAAAATTCATACAAAAAGGACATGTGATATC
>NC_134834.1:33807434-33865442 GCF_004210375.1 Tachypleus tridentatus
CTTTTGCATTAATGCTCCATTTTAAAGCCATTTTCCATCAGAAATTTGTTCACCATTTTGGCTACTACACCCACAATGAATGCAAGGACACGTCAAAATGTTTGTCTCAATTTCAAAATATTGACAAAACTTCCACTGCCTCATAATTTTTATTCAGAATTTTTTATATAAAGTTAATATTTCAAAAGTGCTGTGTTTTCTATATATCAAGAAATTAAACAAAAATATCAATCCAAAATTATAAATACAACTATTTAGTGAGTGTATTTAAATTAGTTTTCATCTTCATGCCAAGTTATCAATACATATTTATATATATAAGGTTCAAAGAAATAGGTAAGATCAGTCAGTGTATGATAAATAGTCATTAAAAGAAACTGGTGAGATCTGTATGTAGTACATTGTCATAAACTGGTAATGTTGACATCTTTGCATGGTAGATTGTATTAAACTGTAACTTTTAAGATCAGTGTGTGGTATAAGCCTAAAATTAGGTGAGATCAAATTGTGGTAGATTGTTGTAGAAATAAACCTGTAAGGTTAGCGTATAATATATAGTCCTAAAACAAAATTGCTGAAATATGTATATAGTAGATAGTTGCAGAAAGAAACTGAAGGGAATACGTTTATGATCTATTGTTGCAAGATGAAACTGGTGACATCTAAGCATGAACAGTCATAAAACAAAATTGCTGAGATCATTGTATGATATATAGTCATAAAAAGAAACTTCTGAGTTCAGTGTATGATGGAGAATGGTTCAGAGAAACTGGTGGGATCTATGCCTGACAATTAGTCATAAAATAGATTGGTGAGTTAAGGTGTGCATCGTAGTCATAGAAATCAACTAGTGAAATAAGTGTATTGTATGTAGTCAGAAAAGAAACTAGTAAAATAATTATATGGTAGATAGTTTTATAAGAAAATTGTGGGTTTAGTGCATTGTGGACAGTTATAGGAATTTAATAAACTAATTTCATTGAGAGGAAAACTTAGTAAAATATGTACTGTTTTTTACTGCAGTAAAATTCTGTTTATTTAAAGTTTTGTTTGGATTAAACTTAAATGTCAAATGCCATTGTATATTAGCTATATCATGATATTTGTATGATTCCATCTTTTATTATATTTCTCTCTTTATGCTTTGCTAAAGAAGGGAAAAAAGATTAATACAGTTTTGTGTTTTGTAAACTATTGGATATTAATTTATGTCTCTTGAGAGAAGTTTAATTTACCAAGTTTCTGACTAGAACCCTGTTGAAACTGCATGTGTTACATAAAGACCTTGTTATGGTTTCTCTTGCAATGTTTTCCTCTTTAGGTTTATCATGTTAAACCTCTTTATAGATTCCTTTTTTTAGTAGTGTAACTTGTGAAATCATACATCCTATACCTGTTTCTGACTTGAGGTTGTTAAATGAAGAACATAATCTAAGTTTTTTCCCACAGAATTTTGCCATACTTATGCACTTTTCTATAACCATTGTTACTTTGAACAGTTTAAATCTTCAGAACACTTGTAAAATGGCATATATCTTTGAGTACTTAAAGTTTAAAAGAAATCTTTCTCCTCACTTTAAGAATCAATCACAGTAGTCTCTTTGTAAACTATTTAACCACTTTTTTTTCCATGTAGAATTTTGTGTGACATTGATGTGAATCAGAATGAAGTATGAATCAAGGTTCTGTTTTTCTCAAACAATAGGCGATTAAACTGTTTTAAGTAGTTGTATTATCCATCAGTAATTTTCATTCTTGGTTTGTTTGTGTACTTGTTTTGTATTATTCTTATATCTAAATGAGTATTGTGATATACTTGTAGCTTATTTTAGTATTAGAAAAAAAATGCTTTTTTTGTATTTGAAACACCAGTAAGTTTAGTTTAAATGATGTTTTAAATTGGTTTACTTAAATGCTTTCAGATGGTTATAGAAATATTCCTATTCCTTGAATGTTTTATAATGCAACCTGATATGCATAATGTGTGTAAATATATGCATACATACAAGCACAACTTAAACCTGATGTTTACCTCAGAATGAGAATACTGTCTCTAGAACTGAATTAAATATACATTTAAAATATACTATCAAAAAACAGGATTTCAACACTAAAAAATTAAAAGCTTGCAGGTATAAAGTATTTCTGAAATTGTGTCTGTAACGATAAACAAAATTACAAATATGATTCTGTTTTGGTAGCTGTCTTAGACTGTAATACATTAAGCAACCTAATGATCACTTTTAATTAGTTTTTATAAAGCTAGAAATATTTATCTTAATTGCAATAGCAAGATGTGATCCAGTGTTAATAACAATAATCTAGTTAGGCATGAAGAAAATTAACTATATAGAGCAAGGTATATTTTCAGCAAGTTTGCAAGTAGCATTAGTAACATAAGAGATTAGTAAACAAAACTTTTTTGGTCTTTAATCGTAGCAGTATTTTATCCTTTGTGTGATTATTAAAATAAATTATAATAAAATCTCAAAATGATGCACAAGCAAGACTTTGAGCAGTTAAATGATTATATTATTATTATTATTTATTTTTGTGTTATTGTATGATTTAAACTGCACAAGTACTCTGTTTGAGAATTGTTTAATACCTCATCGGTTATTTCAAGCATAATACGCTTGGATGAAAAACTGCTCAAATTGTTATCAGAGAATAGCAACTTACTGACAATGTTCATTTAATACTGTGATTGTAGTTTTATTGTTTACTTATCGGACAGTCTTTGTTGATGTGTGCATACTGTAGTCATTCTTTATCTAAGTATGAAATATTTTGAAATTATGTGGAAGGTGTCTTGTATGCATATATAATTAGTTTATAATTTCATTCCAAAACTGACATCATAAAATCTTTTTATTCAGATGTTATGCCAGTAGTAAGAAAGAAAGTATAATTTCATCAAAGTTGTATGGAATTTCAGAGATTTACAAATCTTCTAGTAACACTTAAAAGTCACATGAAAAGTATTAATTTATAGGCACAATTTTTCTTCTCTAAATATTCACCTTATTTAAATGCACCATAAAATTATTGATATTTTATTGTTCAGTAAATTAGTTTCATGAAATAACTTTAAGTAAACGGTTTGTTTCACTGTCACTATTACATATGTAGATCAACAATTCCTATAGTACAGATTTGTTTTTAGGTAGACAATAAAAACTTGTTTAAGGTTGGACTTTTTAAGGGTAATGATGTTTCTTCTTGATGCTAAAAATTCCAAACTCACATGACATTATAGTGGAGGGAAATATGTATGTTACCATAAGAATGAAAGAGTTAAAAGTAATTTTGTGAGTATAATGATTGTTTAATAGACTAATTTGCACATCACAGTTAAGTTTAGTGTACAAAATTCTATAGAGTCCTAGCTGAGATGCATTAGCTTTTGTAAATTGTAAACTTTAATAAAACTTGAGAGAAACAAATAATTTATTTTTAGATTAGTAAAATTTCTGAAATTTCAATTTAGACATCCAGAATAATTGTGTCAATTTTTTTCGTATTTTTTATATAATTCACAAGAATTAAAAGACATATCCTGCTCAGATGTTTCAGGTAACATGCAAATTACACATTGTAGCAACTGTAAAAGAACAGTAAACAATAGCCAACTGTTTCAGAAAAGATAAAAATATTCACCAGCCTTTTCACACATTGCTTGACAGTTTTTGAATCTGTATGTAAAATATGCTTGGTTGCAAATAATTTAGATTATATATGCATAAAAATATTTTAAGCCTAAAATTTCTGAAGGTGTCTTAAATGTTCTTCCTTTTTATTATTAACCAATGATTGATTGTGAATAATTAGCTTTGTGATCGTGCATATTGTTTTATTGAATCAGTGATTGATATAAAACTAGAAAGAGACAGTTCGTGTTTGTTGATGGTCAACAGTAAGAACTAATTGAAATACTTCAAACCAATGACTGTTTGCCAAAGTCACATATAAGTTGTAGCCGCACAGATAAATATATTGCTGGTAGTCAAAATGTTTCTTTTTGCACAGTTGTAGTTTCAACTGTTTCTTATTGTAATGATATCATACTGTTATGTGAACTATGAAGTTATAGATTAACAACAAAAGCAAGTAACTAACTGCCAAAGTGTTATTTACAGTGGTGCTAGAATAAGTCCTTAAATGTTTTGAATTAATTATTAACAAGAGACATTTATCAAACAACTCCATGTGAAAGAAATGAAACGCTATCAACTTGAAGAGTTAGTGTTGTATATCGGGTTCAGTTTTTCATGTTCTCATTTTATTTATAGCTATGATACATAATTATATAAGCCTAGAACTAAGACAATAACCTTAATATATGACAACAATCAATAAAAGTTTAAGAGAAAAACATGAACAAACAATAAGTATGGTGCCCCAAGAATTATAAGTATACTTTTTTACTAAAAAATTGACTTCAAATCCCATCAGTATTCAAAGATATCTTGCATGAAAATGTTATATTTTTTTTATAAAGTGGATTTCTTTCTTCCTCTCATATAAAACATGTTTCATGTAAATCTACACAACCACATGTTTAACAACTTGTTACATATTTTTAAGGTAGAAAATATTTCAAGGAATGGAAACAATGAACAATGCTTTTCTTTTGTATTTCGTGCAGACAATAGTATATGCTCAACACTATTCTTTAGGCTATTTCTTATGGTTGAATTTTGTGAAACAGTCAGTAGTAAAACTATCCATAGGTGATAACCTTAATTCTTGTATTTTATTTGTATAAAAATTTTCTTCATGTTGGTGCTTGATCCTAAAACGTATGTAATGATGTCATGTTAAAATGTTTGAACATTCATCTTGCATCTAACCATAATAGACAACTTAGACACTTTTGCTAGAGAATGATAGTGAATTGTGATTGTGTGTCATGTTGAAGGTGTTTGTTTTGTGCAATGAATTGTATGAAATGTTTTATGGGTGATAAAGATGTAAACTGGTTAGGTTTTACAATTAAAATCATCTATAAGTAATAAAATTAAAGATTGTTTTGTATTATTCTGATTAATATATTCTAATTGATAATTCAGAAAAAAATGTATGTGTAGCATACAGTTTTTATTTGCTTTACTGTGAAGGCATAAGTTTGTATTTTCTAGCCAGAATTTGAATCTGTTATTGTTACATATCAATAATTAACACTGTTTGCTAACTATTAGGGAGTCTTGTACCAAAAATTTGTTTGAAATTTGTTTGTTTGTTTATATTGTTGTTTTTCTTTCTGTGCTTTTGTTATCTGGTTATATTTTCTATTCCTTCATTATTGCATTAGCAAATACATAGGACAAAATTATAGTGTATTTTTGGTTTGTAGACAGTGTGTGATTTTAAAGCTTAGTTTTTGAGGTAATTGATGTGTCAACCAGTAATACAATTGGTTGAAAACGTTTTTTAAATACTGCACTGACAAAATACCTTGTGAATAAAGAAAAGTAGTTGTGACAAAAAAGTAAACACTTGTAGAATAGATAGCATTTAAGTTGTTAAGGAGCATCCGAAGTGTTTTGGCTGTGATGGTATATTTAGAAAATAAAATATTTTTTGAAGATTATCATTTATAAACTCAGCATTTCTCAGGCCAAAAATGAAACAGCTCAGAGTACTTAATTTATTTGAAAATAAGTTACTTAGTTTTCAACATAGAAAAACTTGAAAAATGGTTTTAAATACACAGAAGTTTAATTTTTTTAAATTGATTATTTTGTTCAAACTTTCAAGAAATCTTATAGCATAAGTGAAAACCAATTTTATGATGGTTATAAAAGAAAGTGTTTATATACTGGGTAGTTTGATTTTCTTTTCATATTATAGATGTAAATGTGCATCATAAAAATATTGTCCTCAAAATTTATAAATTTGTACTTACAAATCTAGTAATTTTTGTGTAATAACCTCTCCTTTTTCTGTTTTCAGGTTTATTACTTAACTAAAAGTATATAGGAGATGGGACTGGATTAAAAAGGCATTTTATCTCTTGAATCACAATGTATTTTTTATTTAGTATTATCCAGGAATTGGATTTGTGTTTTAATACATTAGTGATAGACTGCATAAATATAAGGATAGAAGTTAGTTAAGTGATATTGATAGTTGAAATAAATAATACTATTTCTGGTACACATTTGATTTCCTTCTCTCTAGTTCTTTATCTTTATCATACATAGTTTTATTTTCCAAATTTTGCTTCATAACTGTGGAGTATTTGTTTAGCTTTCTTTTCAACTGTTGTTAGTATTACATTTCTGACCATTTTGAGAGCATGTAAGACTAAGCAGTATCTATTCCTGGTGTATTTATTTTGTTTATTGAAGACCCTGGTATGCTTAAATACTTGTAGTACTAAAATTTCAGAGTCGATCCCTTTGGTGGTCACATCTCAGATAATTATAATCCATTGTGTTGTGTTGCACTTAAACCAACCAAACAGAATCATTTATCAACATTAGTCTGGATAACAAACCATTACAACTTATGAACATAAGTTTTCTTCTATTTTTTCTCTACCCACTCTCAGTTTCAGTTACCACACACAAGAAAACCTGTGGATTACTAGAAACCGTTGATTCAGTTTAAATGTAATAATGGGATTCACATTTGATGGTATACTTTTAAAATGCATTGTTGTATGGACAACACTACTTTACAATTGTTTGTTTTTGTTTTGTTTTTCAGATTAATATCTTGTAAGAGAAGAAAATATAAGTAACTAATATATCTCCAAATTTGGATTATAGTAAAGAAAATTAATACCCTTTAAGTAAGCCTGAGTGACAACTTTTTGTGTGATAACAGAATCCAAATAAGGTGATAATTTTTCCAACGAGCAGTCAGGAATTTGTGTTTAATGTGTAAAGGTTTATCAAGTTTAATCTCGAGAAACTCTAGCATGGAGTTAATAATTATCTAAGATATGTCTTCATTCTTTTGTAATTTCTTTCAGTTTTTTATTTAAATCGGAAGTTTTGTCTTAGTTTACAGTTTGATTACCGATTTGTGAATTTGTAAGAACTGTATTACTGATGGTGTTTGTAACTGTGGTATTAAGAGTTATTAACTAAAAAAATATATTTGAGGTAGGATTAAGGTTGGTGTAGATCCTTGTTCATTCTTTCTTCATTTACGTTAAGCATCTTGTATCGATGTTGGTGTTGCTGCTAAATATTTTAATAGGAGTCAGTATTATTTATGAAATAGAAATTTGAACATTATTTTGATATGTTTTCATTATTACTTATGGCATCAAATTGTATTTTTATTAATAAAGGTTGAAATAATAAATAGCAGTGTAGTTCACATTAACTTTTATCCTTTTGAAATTTTACGTAAACTGGATATCCATTTGATCAGCGAAATTGTTTAGCAGTTCAAGATATTTTTACGCTATTTATTTGACGTCTGTAATAGTGCATCATGGTTTTCCTAGACGTTATTAGAGCCAAAATAATAAATCTGAGCAAATGAAAATGTTACTTAAAATGAAGTCTGTCAAAATATGTTATTTTTGTGTTCATTTTCGTTCTTTTTGCAGTCCATAAATGATAGCTGACTTCCCTGCAACCTTGTGCTTCAATATTATTTCTTTGAATAAGTCGTTTGTAAGTTTGAAAGTGTAAAAATAAATTGCTTTGTCGTTATGCATATTGAATTGATTTTTTTTTTATTTGGAAAAGTATATACTAATTTCTCCAAACATTAATTATTTGTAGTAATTGATTCATTTTTCGGAAAACGTAACTTAATGAAAAGAAAAACGCAAACGTGATAATAGGGAGCATTTATTAAACATTTCGGAATAATTGTAATTCCATCATTAGTAATCTAAGGGTATAGAACAAACAATATTTGTAATTACAACATAAATATATACATAAGTAAAAATTTTAAAATTGAAGTTTTTTCATTTGTATCATATTTTTTCGTTTACACACGTTATACTAGTATATTCAAATTAGGTACTACTTATGTATATATTTGTTGTAATTACAAATATCGTTTGTTTTGCATTTCTAGATTATTGATGGTAGATATATGATGATTCCGAATCGTTTAATAAATTCTTCCAATTATCACGTTTTGTTTTTCCAGTGAAATGAACGAACTTTTCTGTGCTGTAAGAAGGTTGTTAATAACTTTTTTTTTTTTGAAAAATGGATTCTGAGAGGTTTAAATTTAAACTACTGGCTGGATTGCGTTATAAGAATGATGGTTAGCTCTTCCCTATTCGATCATAGTTGCTCGCGAGTTAGTGGTGAGTTGTGCCGACTAACTGCTTTCTCTCTAGACTAGTCCCTCACTAGTACAGCGGTAAGTCTACGGATTTCCAATGCTAAAATCAGGGGTTCGATTCCCCTCGATGGACTCAGCAGATAGCCCGATGTGGCTTTGCTATATGAAAGCACACGCTCTCTATACCGTCACTTCCGAATTAGGGACGGCTAACCCACATGCTTCCAAGTAGCTCTGCGCGAAACTCAATTCACTAGCAAATGGGTATATGTAAGTTTTAACTATTATAGAAGGATAACACTTATTAAATCTCCCGTCGTCAAACTTTATACGTTGTGTAAGACTTATATTTTCTAATCGTCCTTACATGCTAATTTCAAACTTGTGCAATTACTGATGAAAGAGTTAAAAAAGCAAGGGACGTCTACGAGTAATTTCACTACATCTCAGATGAAGTAGTAATGTGAAATAGGTGAAATTAGCAAATCTACATATAAAGGTAGTAAAGTAGAAAATTAATGGAAAATACATTAATTATAACCGAAGGTAGTTTCACCTCAGACAAAGCCTGGCAGTTAGGGCGCTTAACTCGCAATCTGGGGTGCAGGGTCCGAATCCCCGTCACGAAATACACTGTCCCTTTCACTTATAAGTCGTTATATTGATGTAGTCAATCCCAATATTCGTTGGTAAAAAAGTAGCCCAAGAATTGGCTGTGGGTGGTGTTGACAGGCTACCATCTTTCTTGTCTGTCACTGGGTAATTGGGGATGGCTATGCGCCAAAATCAGGACACATCACTTCAAGTTGAGTCTGTATATGAAAATTAGAACCATTTTCTTTTTTTCACCAAACTCCTCTCTAACTGGTTTCTTAGCGTCACTGACAACTCCTCAGTATGAAAACAAAAAATCAACTGAACACTTTTAAAAAAAAAATTAAATTTAAGCATAAAATTTATGTAAAATGTACAATTTCTTCAATTTAATTTTTTTGAATTCAAGTTACAATATAGATGTATATTTTTAAGCTTAAAATTTATGTAAAATGTACATTTTCTTCAATTTATTTATTTTTAATACATATTACAAAATAAATTATTACTAACACATAAAATCTAAATACAGTTGAAAGGAATATTTAACGTCAGCAGTGAAATATATTTAACATAATGTTTTTTTTATAATACGATATGCAAGTTCCTCAGGTTAGAGGTATTGTGTTTGAAGGATGCTTTATTTACTTCGTCCTGAACAATCTTAATGTTTCTTTAGAATTACTTACGTGGATCGGTGTTTAGTTGTGTTGTTGTTCGCGACTCCTAGAAGCAAGTTCACTTAGACCCTTTGCTTCCTAGAGCAATATATTTAATGTACCTCAAATATACGTTCCCAGACCTCTATTTATAAAACATCTCGCCTTCTAACGGCTTTCAATTAAAATTTAAAAAAGTAGATAAATTATTTTTCAATTATTAATATTTATCTCTCATTACAATCCCAAAAGGGAAAACAGTTGAAAAAATGCACTTAATCCGTTAAAAGTATTATAATTGCAGAAATAAATGCATAAACAGGGAAAGGTCAATTTTCTCAATTACTACTATGATATGTATGTAAATTACTCTTCGTCTCCAATTATTAGGTTCTCTCAACATACAGTTCTCCATAAATAGAACATCTTAAATATAAATTACATTTTTGTGTTGCAATCAAAGGAATATTTCACACCAATAAATTACTGCCATTTTGGTCCATCAACTAAATTCTCTAGTGCAATATATCTATTTGAAAACATTAAAAAATATTTTGTATTACAGGTTACAGTAACATTTTCGTTTTTCACTTTGTAATTTTTAAAAGTTAATAATAAATAGGGAAGGTGCTGTTTATTTCAAATTATTTTGCAATTCTCTAAAACATTCCTTAACTCTTTATCTGTAACTTGAACATTTTGTTTTTGAATAAAATTAATATATGTCGATGTTTCTGGATACCGAGTTGACTGGCGGTATAATAATTTTTTATTACCCTTATGTTTAATTCTTTCTTTTTCTGTTTGTTTTTTCACTGAATTACAGCCTCCATCAACAGTCTTTTATGGATAATGACATCTTGTCAAAAATTTTAATTCTTTTATCTAAGGTTTTCGCTCCTCTTGATTAGATATGAAATTTAAGTGTTTGTTTGTTTTTGAATTTCGCGCGAAGTTACAGAGGGCTACCTGCGCTAGCCATCCGTAATTTAGCAATGTAAGACTAGAGGAAAGTTAGTCCTCACCACCTAACACCAACTCTTGGGCTCGTCTTTCACCAACAAATAGTGGGATTGTGTCACATTATAACGTCTCCCCGGCTGAAAAGCGAGCATGTTTGGTGTGACGGGATTGTAACCCGTAACCCTCGGAGTACGAGATGAACGCCCTAACCACCTGACCATGCCCAGCCTTTAACTTCATTTATTTGGTATGGTTGGTAAAAAAAAAAAAGAGACAGAGAAAGCCGAATAATTGTGTGAATTCTTTAGTTTATAATAAATGTCATTCGTAACTTCACAATTTTCTTTTAACACTGCAAGAACAATATATCTTTACTATACTCATTCGCACATTTAACTGTTTCACTTAATGCTCTTAAAATCTGAAAGAAAATATGAGTATCATAACCTTTGTTCCAAACAGTGAAATAAACATCAAAGACTTTTCCATGCATTTAAATTACTTACGTAACTAATCTCAAAATAATTTGGAAGAAAGTCAAATATTTTATTAAACAGAAAACTCATTATTAGACTTGGATAGGTCAGTGTAACTTTAGTGGCCGTAACAGTTCTTGAGAATCGATGAAAACATTTCTGTTCGAATGCATAAAAATATGCAAACTATGAACTAAATACAAAACTTTTAAAATAGCCTCTTTATTAAAACCCATGGTAATACAATCTAAAAAAACGTAAACTAAAATTCAAATGATCCGAGTCCAAAATCGTAAGAAATACCCAAATTACACTAAAAGATGATTTGGGCTTTAGCTTTTAGGTTAACGATTCACAAAGTTTTACAATGTTTCATATATCTTTTCAGGTCGAAATAAGATATTTCGAACAATATCAATAAATTAAACAGCGGTCAGTAACTTATCTGTGCTTCCTACAATAGGATAACTTGAAATACCAAAAGCGTTTGGCAACAAAATAATTCAATGCTTATGTTTCAAAGTGTTCCTTCAGTATTTTACTTTAATGCGCTTTTCGCAACACATAATGGAAATATTATATTTCTATAATTATAGTTACTAATGCCTGCTTTTCAAATAAAAGAATGTATGTCTTTTACATTCATTTGACAACCATGGTATATGACATAGATGCTTTCCATCTGATTTATAGTGAACCATGGCACACAGATTGTGTACCAGAAGCACTATTATTTATTTTGCTAGATACATACAAGTAGGCCATTGTTCTTGGAAAGGTTCTGAATGGCACTGGTTGATTTCTCACGAAACAAAATCACTTTTACACAGGCAAAGACAGCAGCAAGCTTCTGTGATACATTCATACCCAGTTTGTCAATACCAGACTTGAGGTCTGGAACCACAGTATTCACCTTTTGTTTCAAGTGGCTTAGATACAATCAGAAACATGCCACTCTAATCATATCCAGTCTGTTACCATTCATCAGAACGAAGTACATACTTACAGACTGAAGTGACAGATTTACTTAAAGTACCTGATACATGAAAGTACAATGTTAATCCCCATTACGCTACTATACATAGGTACATGCCAAACAATATCCAGCCCAGACTTGTGTTCTGTTATTCTTCTGGAGCTTGAGTGTGAGTTGTGGCAGAAACAACTCCCTTGTGCCACACTGTTCATTGATGTATTGTACAAGGGCCCCATTGTCTCACTTGCTGGTAAAAACTCTTCTTATTGGACCTCATCCAGCAACAGCACCTCATGCTGGCAGAGTGACGAACCCACAAGATGCTGATGTTATTGGGACACACTTGATGTATTGCCTGCTAATAAAGAGGTTACTGCCTCTGACTTGTAGCAGTAACCCAAGGTTCAAATTTGACTTCCATTGTCAGAATATTTATATGGATCTTGTAGAAACCACCTCACTTGGTCTTGAAAACTCCAGCTTTCCTGTCTCCATGATGATCTTCAATTCTCTTAAGTTTCACTACTTAGACACATTCTCGTGAGGACATACTCAGATGGATTTCATTCCCTATCCAATGCTCATACCAATAAAAAAAATACTAGATCTAGGAGAGGACTTCCTCTAGAACTGACTACATTACTTTATTCTTTAACTCATTTTACTTATTGTAGTTCAGCATATCTTACCATCTTTCCATCCATACTTGTGTTTTGATGGATTTATTCACTGATATCATAACGAGCCTAGCCATTCACCCTTCAAAAATACTAAAAGCTTCACAATCACAATATCCTTTGGTGGTGGCTCCATAATATCATTTTTCCTTCTACTCCTTAGTATTTTCCAGCTCGTGGATGTACCTTAAATCAGGAAGATAGACATTAACTGGAAGCTTTAATATATCGAGTTTTGGAGCTTGTTTCTCGGTTTGTTGTTACACAAGGACTCAAATGACATTAAAATGCAAGCATTAAAACAAACAATATGATATAATACAGAACGTAAGGAGTAGTGTATCATTGGTATATAGAACTAATAATGAAGAGAGTCTTTATTGAAAAAAGCTTTCGTCATATCAAATGTGATCTCCCCACCTTCGTTAGTAAGATAAACTACAAATTGATACAGTAACCTACAAATAATTTTCACTAGTTAATTAACTGGTAAATAAAATAAACAAAGCAACGTAAAATAACAGTGAAGTTGGATTTTACTTTATAACTACTTTATATAAAATATCAGACTCTACAATAATCCAAATTAAAATAAAATCAGTTAATAATATGCCCATCTTGAACATACATATAAACTACTCTTTACGATAACTTTAAAAGCACTCGTAGCTTTTAGAAAATAAAGTGGAAAGAACAAAGAAAATCAACAAAGACCTATACTGAGGCTCCGCTGTATATTTGCTATGGAAAATCTTACGAAAATCTAATGTTCTTTAAGCAAACCTGGGTTTAACCCTTAAACGGTAGCCATCATCAACTGATGTTTTCCTAGAAAAAGGCGGCCATCATTAATTGATGATTTCTTGCTTTGCACTCAGCACAGTTTTTTCGTCATTTGATGGTACAGGCTAAAATATCAGTTGGCAACCCTCTCAATCCCTAGTGACCGTACCCACTCAAATCGTTGCGTCTGGGTCGTTTTCTCAGTGTAAATCATGGAGCAGAAAAGGAAGGATGCGTCATGCATTAGCTGAGGGGATGAAGCAAAACCTTTTTCATGAAAAGACGAAATTGAAGTATTAGTACGTGATAATTATTCCAATGAAGAAGAAAACGTTTCAGAGTTTTTATCAACAACAAATTCAGTTGTTTCAAGCTCTGAACGTGATTTAGATAGTAAATCAGAATCCATAAGCGAATAAGAATTAATTGATTCCCAATGGGTGATGTGTCATGATTGTGATCCATTCCTTTTTTTTTTTTTGTAGTTGAAACGTTGGACTCAAAGATAAATTTAGGCTCACGGATGAATCTAAAGAATATAAATGTTTTACTTCTATATTTGATCAAAGTATAATGAGTCATATTTTGCGAGAAATAAACAGATATTATGAGTTTTGTAAATCCTTAAATTCCGAAGAAAGTGAAAGTAACGCTCTCTACTTCATGAAGTAAAAAATGGGAAGACACAACTATTGAGGAAATATGCACTTTTTTTGCTCTGGTGATGTTTATGCCACATGCAAAAAAGTATGTGTTGGCTGATTATTGGAAGATTGATCCCCTTATAGGAACTCCAATCTTTCCAAAATACATTACTTGAGATCGATTCAGGAGATTCTCAGATATTTGCACTTTGCGAAGAACCATGCAAATGATCAATTATGGAAAGTTCAAGAAGTGTTTATAATGGTGAAGAATAAAGCTAAGGAATATTTTTCTCCATTTCACAAAGTAGTTAACGATGATTCTTGATTCTTTTCAAGGGTTGTATTGTTTTCAAGCAATACATTCCAAGCAAGCGCCATAGATCTGGAATAAAGGTTTTTGTATTATGTGATTGTGTGACAAGAATTACAATAGATATGATTATAGATTCTGCAAGTGATGCAGATGTCCCCAAAGATCTCAGATTAGGATTTTTCAGAATCAGATGTCAAGCAGTTGATGAAAGACTACCTTGAAAAAAAGTCATATATTAGATACTGAAAAGTCCGGAATTATACAACATTCTCTCGGGCCCAGCATGGCCAATCGCGTGAGGCGCGCGACTCGTAATCCGAGGTTCGCGGGTTCGAGCCCGCGTCGCGCTAAACATGCTCGCTCTCCCAGCCGTGGGGGCGTTATAATGTGACGGTCAATCCCACTTTTCGTTGGTAAAAAGAGTAGCCCAAGAGTTGGCGGTAGGTGGTGATGACTAGCTGCCTTCCCTCTAGTCTTACACTGCTAAATTAGGGACGGCTAGCACAGATAGCCCTCGAGTAGCTTTGTGCGAAATTCCAAAAAAACAAACAAAAATACAAATACAACATTCTCGTTGAAAATAAGACTGGTTTTTATGGAGCGGTTAGAACTAATAGAAAGAATATGCCTAAATTTGTACCTCTGAAGAAGGGAGATTTAAAACCAAGAAGAAGGGAATATTTTAGCACTTCAATGGAAAGACAAACGTCCTGGTACTTTGCTTAGTACAGTACATAAGGGTGAAATGAAATACAGTGGAAAGGACGACTACAAATCCAAACAACCAACAACCACACTCGATATGGTTTTAGATTATTCTAGCAACATGAGGCAAATTAACAAAAGTGACATGACAATTAGACAAATTGATTGCCTTCGTAAAGTTGTGAAGTGGTACACCTACTTGATATCTCAATTTTGAAGTATTATAAAATGTATCTAGTAAAAAACTGGCAAGAAGCCATAACTGAGGCAATATCGTTACAATGTAATTTACCAATTACTGGAAAGGTACGGAAGAGTGACAGGAAGACATAGTCTTACTGTTCTTGATAGACTTATTGAAAAAGAAGCATTTTCTCGCCACTTATTAGAAAGAATTCAATCTTCAAGAAGTTGAAAAAGTGCACAAAGACAATGCTACGTATGCGTTCATACAAAAAGAAAAGAAAATAAAAGAAAGATGGTGACTATCTAGTGTAAAAAATGTAGAGTAGCACTGTGCATTGGAGAATGTTTTCTTTATTTTCATACCTGATAAAACAATTGAATTTGTAATAAATAAGTTTTTATTGTGCTTTTCTTTTCCTTTTTTCGTATTTTGTTCAAATTTCATAACAATGCAAAATATTATGTTTAAGAAATTTTACGTCTGTGGTGAGCTGCTACCTAAAGCATTCCCGCTGTTTAAGGGTTAAATTTCACAACATACCAAAATAAATTAATACATAAAAATCAAGTCTCACTTCTACCACAGATAGCAAGTGGTCTACGTCTTTGTACGTCTACGTGGGTGTGGAAATTTGCTGCCCTTTAATTCATTCACAAGAAAAAGAAGTGTTCTTCCAATAACATAACAAATTACTGTACTCATTGAGTTGTATACTTAAAAGGAGATCACACATTCTTTTATCAGCACATGAGAAAACCAAAATGGCGTATAAAATGGACAATGATACGAGAAACGTGAATTAAGTTATAAGCGTCTACTGATGCACGAACAAAATAGTTTTAGTGAATTAGTTGTTTTGATGCTTTGTTTAAAAAACTAGCAAAGCACTCCCAATATTACTTTTGTAAGCTAGATTGGATGAACATGCATTGTTCTGTAGAAGGGCGGCTTTGAGGTGGCCCCTAGTGTCAGTTGGCTGGTCCACTTAAGCTAGGGTCAATCAAGTACAGTGTTGGATGTTCTCAACACTGTATCTGATGCTGGTGTTTAGGTATAGTACTCACAAAACCCTGGCGTTGCTGCAGTGTCCTTGTTTGGCATTGTAGTGCGTCCCCTCGTACGGCTCCATGGTGGGTGGGGTCAGTGGGCACCGACATTTTTTGTCATGGCTCCTCCAAATAAAACTTAAATAAAATAGTGGAAAACAGTTCGTAGGTAAACGCCTTTGTCTTGAAGATTCTGAGCAGCAATCTTCAACATCTGTAACACCTGTTGTACCTAATTTTCTTATACTACATTCTCTTTCAGACAAACCTTTAGGGCTGATGTCTCCCCTTTTCACTCAGAAAGGACTAGAGGGACTTGCTGGCTCTCCAAAGTCAGTCAAAAAGCTCCGCTCTGGTGACATATTGGTGGAAACATCCACATCTCAACACAAGGAACTCCTCTTGCATTCAAAGGCGATTGGGAATATACCTGTTGAGGTTACATCTCAATCTACTTTGAATTCATCACGAGGAATTATTGTTGAGAGGGATTTGAAGAACATCCCTGAGTCAGAGATTCTCACTTGTTTCTCCACCCAAGAAGTTTCTGCAGTGAGGTGTATCTCCACTCGCAAAGATGGAATTATGATGTTGACCCATGTCCTCATTCTAACATTTACACTACCGTATCATCCTGCCACCATAAAGGCAGATTATCTTAAATGTAAGGTATAGCCACACATTCCAAACCCTCTCAGGTGTTTTCAGTGTCAGTGGTTCGGTCACTCCAAGACATCATGTCGTGGTTTCTTGACGTGTGCTCGTTGCAATGGCAAGGGCCATGATGTTGATGAGTGTGAAACAGACCCTCATTACATCAATTGCAATGGCTTTTATACATCCTACTTTTGTTCTTACCCTTAACGATTGGAAGAAAAAGAGGTGTATCGTTTGAAGACGATTTATAACATTACTCAGGCTCGAAAGTTGCTGTCCATCACTTTGTCTTGTGATATGCTGCTGCACTTCGTTCCACTATTGCAATGGGGGTTTATACGGATCTCTGTGTGCTTTCAAAATAATCGTTCTCAAATCAAATGAAAAGTTTTGACCTCCATGGTTAAAACAGTTAACGAATCAACGTCACACCCATCTCTGCGCCTAACATACATTCCAGCAAACCCCAAGATCCACTTTCTTTGGTTGCGGGTACGGGTATTTCCTCTGGTACATCTTTTTCTCCCACCCCAAGATGCAAAACGATCATTTGTTCATGTCCTCAATCGCTGGAATCCTCTCCAACAACAAAACCTGTCCAATCAACCCAGTGTAGCATCTATGGAGATCGACAGATCTTCCTCGAATAAAGACAATAAAGAAAAATACATGGTCATAAACAGAAGGGCTCACCACCCAATTCGCCTACACATAAATAAAAATGGCCACATTGTTACACTGGAACTGTCGAGGTTTACCTTCTAATCTGGATGATATCAAAGCACTGATTGCTTGCTACCATCCTGTATGTCTTTCCTTACAAGAAACATTTCTGAAACCTGCCGATACAATCACCTTTCGGTGATTTTCTTTGTACAGAAATGACAGGCTGTGTGATGAACGAGTATATAGTAGGGTTACACTTTTGATTAATCAGAATAAGTCCACTCTGTTTTTGCTACTCGAAACACCCTTGGAGGCTATAACCATCCTTATTTCCTTGAGTCATACCATCATTATTTGTTCTTTCTATCTATTGCCTGGAGAGACAAATGATCAATTAGACCTTGATGCTTTCATTGAACAGTTGCCGTCTCTTTTTTAAATCCTGGGGGGACTTTGATGAACATCATCCCGTCTGGGGAAGTGCTGATATTGATGTGAGAAATTGCTCCATAGAAGGTACAATCTCAGATCACAATCTTTGTCTTTTCAATAGTAGTTCTTATACTTATTTTCACGCACCTTGTTACTCCTTCACTGCTATTGATCTCACAGTTTGTTCCCCTTCACTATTCTCCCACTTTTGAGAGAGGGTTGACAATAATCCACGAGGCAGTGATTATTTTCCTACAATTTTGAGAGAGACTGGCCGTGGTTAATGCCACCCGCTCCCAGTGCCCCAGTGGAAGTTGGATCAAGCAAACTAACCCTCTGGTACTGCTCTCGCAGAACTTGATCCTGCCATCGTCTGTAAGACATCAATAGACGACTGTATGGCAGCAATAACTGAGTGTATTATGCAGGACGCTACTCAATGTATTCCTAAAACCTCGACAAGTTTTCCACTATATTCTCGTCCGTGGTGGAATCCTGCTTGACACATAGCACGGAGGGCTCAAAAACGAGCCGAGAATACTTTTCGTAAGTATACCACACTCTTGCAGCGCATTGCTTTCAAATAGGCTCGTGCACATGCTCGATGGGTAAGATGTCAAAGCCAGAAGGATTAAGTTCACAACCAGCATATCTTCTACTACCAGTTCTAAAGTCATATGGGCAAGATTCGAAAGTTCAGTTGGCAATATAATTCTGTCCCCCTCTCGATCTTGCTCTCTGATGGCCAAGAAGTAGCTGATACCAAGAGAATCGCCAATACTCTAGGTGAAAACTTTTGCCGAGTATCTAGCACTTCTGCTTCTTCCTCCACTTTCTTAGTCATCAAGACTTGGGCAGAGCAATTACCTCTTTCTTTTCGAATTGATTGTCTCTATGACTACAATCATCCCTTTACACTGATGTAACTCAAACTGGCCCTTCATCGGTCTGGCAGTACATCTATTGGACCTGGTGATGTACACTATGAAATGCTGCGCTATCTATCTCCTGCTGTTCTTGATATCATTTGAATTGAAATTATTAATGTAGAAAACATTATACGCACACACCTAGACAGAAAGCAAAATCAACCAACTAAAGTAAATACAGCTCACGAATCAAAAAACCACGAAACCATATACTGCTGTATACCATATATCCTGACATCAGCAAACAAATAACCAACATTTGGCAAAAATTAGTAACAAAATATGACATTCCAGTTAATACAAAATTTATTCAAAAACCAGACACAAAACTGAGGTCTATACTATGTAAAAACTACACTGACAAACACCACACCAACATTATTTATAAAATACAATGTGATAACTGCCACGACTTCTATATTGGAGAAACAAGTAGAAAAATGGAAACCAGATTCAAAGAACATAAAAAAGTCACCTTTACACGTTTTCGAACACTGCAAGTCAAATAAACACAACATAACCATAGAAAACACTCAAATACTAAATAAAGAAACAAACATAAACAAACGCAAAATTAAAGAAGCCTTACTTATACAACAACTTAAACCCAAAATAAACCAATATAAAGGAACGCCTTTATACCTATATTAATATAATAAAATAAATAAAATTATATATTCAAACATCTAATACCACCCTCTACATTTCGACACACAGTTACACAACCCCTTTCAAACACATGTGGTCAGCTTCCGGTCAGTTACCTCTTTCTTTGTGAACCTGACGATGACCGAAGAAGGTCGAAACGTTGTTCGCTCTTCTATGTAAAATATTTTCTCAACCCAAACGAGCCGTTTTTGCATATAAATTGCTGTGCCTGTTCCGTACATAGACTATGGTCTTGTTCTCTGATGGCTAGAAAGCTGCTGATACCAGGAGTATTGCTAATACTCTATGTGAAAGCTTTTGCTAGGTATCTACACTTTGCTTCATCCTCCACGTCTTAGCCATCAAGACTCTTTTCTTTTGAGCTGATTATCACAATAATTGCAATCTTGCCTTTACACTGGTAGATCTCAAACTGGCCCTTCATCGGTCTGGCAGTACATCGGTAGACCATTCAAAATTCTGCACCATCTATTTCCTGCTTATCTTGCTATTCTTCTGATTGTTTTAACTGGATTTGGTATTTATATGGGTTACGTGGCCATTGCCTAATTTTATTAAAATTTGTTTAATGGACAGGCGGTTTGAAGTTTATGTGGATTCGACACTTTCCCCATTCTTTTCCACACGAATTTGGAGGTATGTTGAGCAGCAGCTACAGACTGCTCTCAGTTATTTATTGAAGTGGACCACAGCAAACGGGTTTAACTCTCTCTCTCTCAAACCGTAGGCATGCACTTTGCTGCCAACGGGGTATTCAACCTGATCCTAAACTTCATATTGGTGAAGTTGTGCTACCTGTTGTCCCTGAGACAATGTTTCTAGGGCTAATCTTTGACCATAAGCTGATCTTTATACCACACATCAAGCAGCTATGGTTCAAATGTATAAGGGCAATGAACATCCTCTGTGTCTTCTCTTCCACGACTTGGGGAGTGGATTGATGCTCTATTCTATAGATACGATGCGATCTTGTTCAGTTAAAAGTAGACGATGTATCATTGGCCTATGGCTCTGCCAGAACCTCGGCCTTGAAGATGCTGGACCCCATTCATCATCAGGGACTTTGGTTCTGCATGGGCTTTCTGCACTTCCCCAGTTCAGAGCTTATACACAGAAGCCCATGAACCTCCTCTACACCTTCCCCGTTTGCAACTGTCTTTACTGTATGCTATGAAATTTCCTTACCAAAGCATCCCACCTGAGGTTGTGTTTTTTTTTTTTCGGTGGGTCATGCTTTTTCAGAACAGATGATCTGTCATTGTTCCTTTTGGCCTTTGTATCCAGGTGTAGTTGGATGAATTATGTCTGTCTTTGGATTACATTGCTGTATCCACTAGGCAGCCCATCCCACCATGGCTTTTTACAGTCCCCAAATGTGACCTATATTTAAGTCATCTGATAAAAGCAAATACTCCCAATTTTCCAATACTGTCTGCTATTTGCTGAACCTCTTTCGAACCATTCTTCCTTTCCTATTTATACTGATGGTTCAGATTCAGGTGGATCTGTGGGCTCTGCTGTGGTTTTTTGTGATTCGATGGTTGCACATAGAATTCCCTCTACAGTTTCTTTGTTCACTACTGAACTGTACAGTATTTCTCTTGCCCTGGATCACATAAAATCTAAGCAGTGCTCAAATTGTACTGTTTATACTGACTTGCTTATTTCTCTTCTGGCCCTGAATTGCTTTACATTGGTTCTCACCCTGTTCTCACTGATATTCAAAACCGACTAGCCCATTTCTCTTTAACATCTACTTTTATCCAGTTTTTCTGGATACCAAGCCACGTTGATATTCACGGTAACGAGCTCACTGACACCACAGTTAAATCTATCTGTTCTGGCACCATCACTGCTGTGCCTGTTCCGTACATGGACCATGGTCCATCTATTCAAGGCTCGGCTCCTTGCCAGTTAGCAGTCGACTTGGAGTGAGCAACATGAAAACAAGCTTTTCCAAATGTAACCCTATATTGGACTTTGGCCGTTTTGCTTGTGTAAGTATTGGAAAGAAGAACTTGTTCTAACTAGACTACTGATTGGTCACAGTTTTTAATTCATAATTTTCTTTTATCTGTGACTGATGCACTCAGGTCACAATAAGCCATCATTATGACTTTCAGCGATGGCACCATCTTAGACGTTTTGTCCCAAGGTTTATCCATAACGTTAGACATTGTTATTGGCGATAGTGACACTGTTCAGCTTAGAAATGTTTTTAGGTTTTTAAAGGCTATTAATCTTTTTATGCTATTTAAGTTTTTTTTATTTATCCATTAGACCTTTTTTAATGTCATTTCTTTTAAGAATCCAAGTAAACCCAGTTCAATTTGAAATTAGGAAATGGCCGTGATGTCAAATAACTCGAAACCAGGATTGGAAAGGCCAACTTTAGGTTTATAACGCTGCTATTTGAATTACCTGTTAGTCATCCTAGTAAGTAATAATAATTAAACTTTTGCTACAAGTCTTTTAAAACTTATATTAATTTACCTTCTGAGAATGGCCATAACGTCGAATAACTCGGAACCAGAACTGGAAAGGCCAACTTCAGGTGGCTGACGGTGGTTTTTGAACTTACCTGTTAGTCTTCCTGGAGAGTTATGATAATTACAATTATGCTACAGAAAGTCCTTTACAAGTTGTGCTACTGTAGTTTTTCGTTTATCACTGTATACTATATGTAAATATTGGTTTGAATGCTATTTATGTTCTTAAAACTTTGTTTTATTTTACCTTAATTCCCTTTTATGAATTTTACTAATTTTAACTTTTTACCAAATGTTTGGCACAGATAACCTAGTTGCTTTGTGCCACAAAACACCAAACTGACCAACCAACCAAGTCTTTGAAATATAATCCAACAACATTTCCAAAACGTTGTTTTGTACCACATAAAAAATATTTTGAGAAAGTTTAAGTGGACTGGTAAAACATGTGAGTTGCCTAAAAAGTTAAGGCAACAAGTATGTATAAAGATATACAAAAGATGTACGTGCCAGTGTCAAACTATCTCATGCAGGTTTCTTAAAATTTAAAAATAACATATTAAACTCATTTTTATAAAAATTAGCTTAATTATTAGATTTCTGTATTTACTGGGGTATTTTAAGTTACCAGAGATGCACGAGAAATAGAGGTCTTTGAGACAATATGTTGAAGGGTATGTGTATGTGTGTTTTCTTATAGCAAAGCCACAATGTACCATCTGCTGAGCCCATCGAGGAGAATTGAACCCCTGATTTTAGCGTTGTAAATCCGTGGACACACCGCTGTACTAGCCGGGGCATGTTGAAGGAAGATGACTGTTGAGATTTTTTCCACAATAGGATTACTCATCTATTGTATAACCCGTTTAGGAGTATGTATCTTAGACCACAGACAGGCCTTGTGATTTCCACATGTTTAATATTCTCTTTTTCACAAGCAATATGTTACAATTACAATTATGTTGTTATACATAGTATAATGGATTTTCTGTCATATATTTATTTTAATATTGATATTTGTTTTAGTTATATATATGTTTAAAAATGCATATACTTTATATTGTTACACGTGTATTGTGAAATTCCTGTATATTCTCTAAACCTGTAGAAGAAAACAAAACAAACCCTTATTATCAAAGCTTTAGGACATGTACCATGACGGGTTAGATAACACTTAAGTTCAGGGCCACTACACAGCATAAATATTTTGAGCACTCCAAACACTCTTTCGAAAGTTTTGAAGTCCCTTTGAAACTTATTTTTTTTCGGGGCATTAAGCACTTGAACCTGTTATTTATATCTCTGAGAACAAATCTTTGACTAGCTAGCCTTCCCATGTTGGTCCCTCTACTAGGCACATAACGAGTCAATGTGTACTATAAGTGACAGTGCAGAGTAAATGTATCAAAACAGTCCTAATTTTTGTCCTTTACTTTATTGTTGGTAAACTGGTGTAAAAATACTCATTCGGGAAGATAGGCGGACTTCCCTTTCCTTAAACAATTTGAACAGGTATGACAGGCGCCGTTCCCTTGTACTTATTTGTCTTCTTTTGCAAATGACGAACTGTAAACATTGAAGTTTTGTGACACTTGCCTGTTTTTGTAATGGCGATGAATCCCTCTTATCGTCACAGAATAAGATAATAAGTGGGCATTCTAGTTTTAACTTGTCTGAGCATCTCTGCGTCCAAACAGAGAACACTGAAAAACACAGTAATTTGAGAAGTTTTTAGAGAGAATTTAAGATATAGTTCAGTGTCATTTTACATGTGTGTTACTGGAACTGCTATTTTCTTATATATTTATTTATGCTTAATTTAATATGAAAAAAATACAACAAAAACACCAGTGATGGATTGCTTAATGTGAGTGAAACTTAAATCAATAACGGAAAACTTATTCGCGAATATCTAATAACATTAAACTTAATTTATAACTCTTTCTGTTAAAAATGTTCTACTCCCTTTGGGACATATATATTCGGTGAGGTTTATTCAATATTTCAGCGCAATAACCGATATACATTTTCTGTAGATTAATTATTTGACATTCAGATGACATAGACTTAAAATATAACTGAATCAAATATTCATGGAAGAATTTATCTGAACTCACAAATTTTCGTTTGTGATCTATCGTTCAAATGTCCTCGTATAAATAAACATTTTATCCCAGTGTTTTCTTACACCCTTGGAGATTTCATCCGGGACTCAAACTGTAACCATTGCAATTTATACTATATCGTAGAACTGATGGCAAGGGCAACAGAAGTGAAAAATACTAGATAAAACATAACAGTTAGTTTTTTCTTATATTATACAAACTCCGTTTCCAAAATTCTCGCATACTATTATAGCAGAGTAAAAGATGCAGAATGTAGCTCAAAGTAGTATATGCAGCGAGGTTAAAGACGAAATCAAAGAAGTAGGGAAAATTCATTCAGACTCGTCGTCACCAGTGAGCGGAAACTTAAGTAGCGAAAGGGGACAATTTTCTTCTCTGAACTCAAATTTCATGGCAGACTTGTCTGATAGTGAAGACGACGAGGTTTCAGAGGTAATTATTTTCTTTTTTATATAATTTTGTTGTTATAGAAGGAATAAATAAGCTGTTCAGGTTTCTGCTCTAGGTATTAAGTTTAACTTCAAGTTTATGCTAAAGCCAAATTGAAGTTTATTTATCAGTAATACTAAATAAATATATATATTTTTTTTTTGTGGCAAATATTCATGTCTCTACTACACACTCTTTGACTTAAGTTTTATATATGTACATTTGTAGAAACTGGTATATGTACACACATACACACACGTGTAATAGGCATTTTCCCGTCTTAAATGATATGCATACTTATTGTGTTAGGCTGGTGTTGTGGCAAGACCTAGCATTAACAAAACAAAGTATCCAAAACGTATACTGAATATAGCTAAATTATACAACTTTATGAGATTTAAATTTTGTTTTTTGTAACTTGTATGCTAATGCCTAGGCACATAATATGATGTTTAAAAAGTTAAAGCATGATCATAGAAAAGTAAAAGATAATATCAACAGAAATATCAATTAAAGGACATTTTCTTTCAACATGTTTAAAGTTGGTTTATATCAACTAAGATTTACTAAACCAACCACTGTCAGTGAACCCCAAATGAAGGCTTAAATTAATATAAAATGTGCATGTCACATCATTAACTCAATCATTTTAACAAGTTTAAAACAAACCCCATAAAATAATGGATATGAACAATGTCTCACCAGGTTTTGGAAAAGAAAAAGGACAATGTCTCACCCAAATATTTTTTTATATATTCTACCTTTTTATTTACTTTATTACTGTTTTGAAGACATTTTGAAAGTTTGTTTGTTTCAACATAATAATCTAATAAGGTAGATAATTTTGTAATTATAGCTTGTATTTTTAAATATGAGAAATTACACATTGTTGCAAAAATTTGGCACTTTGTTGCATAAAATTGGCATCTCACTAGAAAGAAATGGTTTATTTCAATAAAACAATTGTCAAACACATATTTCAGTTGAATACAAGAGACTAAATTTTTTTTTAAATTATTGGAAAATATAAAAGACATAAAAAAAAAAACAATTTTGTTTGAACACAAAACAAAATTTTGACAATTCAATTAATGTAAACAAAAACTTAAAGTAATTGCCCATAATTGAAATATTGTTAAACAAAATTGAATATTTGTATGAACTAGGGAAATGTGGTGGTTGACTTTATTTGATTACCACATCAATGTCTTATAGGTATAATTTTTCACAAAGTATGCATCATGTACTTTGTCAAAGTAATGCCAAAGTTTTGGAACAAGTACCTGTCATAATGCATCAAATACCTCCCCAATATCTTCTGGCTCTTTGGAATGTTCATGCAGTCATACTGGCTGGGGAAAGACAACATAAACAATGTCTGAGAAGCTTGGAATAATGGTTTCAGAACATTGGTTGGGCACAAGCATCCATTATTTTGGAAGGCTGTAGAGAGTTTGAGAAAGGATGAGGCAGTAGTGTCAACCCTAATTGTACAGGAGAGTCATAGTCAACCCTTAAGGAACTTCTAATGTTTTCCCATAATTTTTTTGCTCTGGTGAGACATTGTTCTGGATCCCTGAAATATGGCCAACAAATCTGCAGCTGATCTTCTAAACTTTAACATAACATTTTAAAAAACAACAAGAGGCCTGTTAGTATGTTAATTTTTTCCATCCACTTAATAGCTGAAAAAAAGCAAAATCCCAAATTGAATGCTAATCATGTAGGTATGTATCAAGACTCCTTTTTAAACGCTTGTGGAGGATACTCTAGATGGGATCAGACCAAAGCTATAACCTTATTTGGACCTCGGAGCAGGTTACAGGTAGTAAAAGTACACTTGCATATTAACTTGCACAATTTAAGTAAGAGTAATGATTCAAACTATTTTAATAATTTTAGTTCCAAAATGATGTAGAATTAACATTTTGTTGTTTTGTAACCATTTATTTTCTATAATTTGGAAAAACAAATGAAACATTTTTCAACTTCCATTTCTACATAACTTTTAAGGATTCTCTCCTGTAAAAAATGTATTTGTAGTTTTCATTATAGTTTATATTTCTTAAATATTATCATATTTTATTTTTTAGGAGCTTTTTTTTCTGTTAGGGATTTTATTTTTACAGCTCTTTACTGCCACTCCTTTCTCGTGTGTGATCTGAAAAATAATAATGAAACCCATCTTTAAAATTAGTTGAATCATTAACTAAATGCCATTCAGTTGAAGAGAGTATATTATAAATTCTATACGTCAACAAAGAGTAAATAAAGTGGTTTATATTCCTTTAAAGTACTGACTGAATAAAGGTTTTGTAAGGGGCTAACAAAGGAATTTAAAGGAAACCACAAATCTGGGAATTTGTAAATTTAATAATTACATGTGATTCTTGTATCCCCACCCCCCAAATTCGTAATCAAAATTAACACATTGGTACTTGACACATGCAACTTAGAACAGAAAATATTAACACACAGCCAAAAACAATGTTCTAAAACTATTATTATTTATCCATTCTTCTAACTAAGCTATGTGTGTGTATTAACATATTTTCCTTACTTGTTTGAAACAACTTTGGCAATATAGAGCTATAAAATTGAAGCAGAATAACTATAAACTGATTTTGACAATAACCTACTCTCATGAAGAAAGCAATAAATTGATATTTTCTCTTTCTATTGATCATAAATAATCCAATAGCTAATGTTGGAGAATTCTTTACATTTTTAAAGACACCGAGAATGGATACATAAATTTCCATTTTGGCTTAGGAGTATGTAAACTTTAAGTGTGTAAGTCATTAGAAACCTAAAAAGTTTAGATTGGGTGAATAGAAATTCCAAAATGCAAGCTTAGAGTAAAGAAATATCAGTGTATTTGAATATTTTCTTTTGCAATTAAGTTGAAGCTTAAATTAATATTTGAATTACAAGATATGTTTGCTGCTGAGTTTTAATGACCTTGATGATATTGTTTAATTACATTTTAAAATAAGTTTTAAAACAAAACACATGGCATACACACTTTGACTTACCCATATCTAGAGGGTTAACAGTTAAAAACTATCATATTTAATGATTTCTAAAGTTAAAGAAATAGTAACAGAATTTTGAGACTTGTTTGTTTTTAATGTAATCTTAATTTAAAGTTTCATAAAATTTTTGTCCTCTGATATTTTAGATGATTAAAATTTAATACATCTTTTGACTAGTTAGTAAATTCAAATTCAGGAATAAATAATAAAACTTTACACATGTATTGTTAGGTGTTTGTTTGTTTGTTTACTTTTTCATTTGTGCTAAAATGTCGAGTTACATACAGTTGTTTAAATAGCCTGTAAGTTACAAATTAGCTGCAGGAAAGTAACAACTAGGAAAGCAGTGTTCTTGGCTGGTCACTTGCAGTTCTTAAGACTTTACTTTTAACTTAGAGATATTATCAGCTGTTGACATTATTTCCTCATTGTCCTTTATTTTTTCAGAATTTTTCTATCTCTTCCTAGTTGGTTTCAAAAATAGTTTTGATTAGATGGTGAACTAAACTTTCTTTTTTTTATTTGTCAGTCAGATATTGTGACAGTGTGTGATTAATTTTCCAACTTCAGCCAGTTTCTTGTTTTAGAATACACAGTTGAGCACACAAGACATTCCTCTTCAGTAAGTAAAGTGGCATATGCTGTTAAGTGTATTGTCCCTTTGCACAGTGAAAATGAATCTGAAGCACCCGTAGATGATTTCTGATTATAGTCGTGTACATTGTCCACCACTATGTGATTAATTGTTTGGATATAACCATGCCCTTTTAAAATTTTAAACTTGATCCCAAGAACTAAGCATGCATAATTTAGTTAATGAGGTATTTCACTAGTTATTGTTGTATTTAATAGTTTTTTGACATAACATCATAGTAAATAAGTTTACATTTAAATTTCTGTAGTAATCTATTGCTATCTGCATCAATCTTTTTTTTGTGGTCTCCTTTGTAAAATTGTGTAAAATTTTATTTAATGAAAGAATGTGCTGCTTTCTGTTATACTTTGTAAAATTTGAACTTTTTCCTTCCCTACAAAGATATTTCCCTTTTTTCCGTATTCATGTATTTAGCCCTTCATGTGAACTACAGTACCAGTTTCACTTGGTGTTTTAGATCATTTGCACTGTACATATTTGGAAGAGAAATTTTGTCAGAAAAATGGTTATAAACTCCAACCTTTCTCTTGACCTTGTTAACCTTCATGCTTCCATGAAAATATAGTTAGTTCTTTCCAGAATGTTTCAAGCTTATGCACTGCAGGAGTTGTGTTGATGACACTTTTTTGTACTGTTTAATAGTGTTCAACTGGTCAATATTTAAATGGTAAATGTCCCAATATGAAGTTTATTGTAGAGTACCAAAATAATGTAGAACTCTAATTCATTGATGATATTCTTAAATAACTAGGGTAATCTTACTTTTGAAGTATATTGTAAACCACTTTTGCAGGATTTTATTCATATTTTGAAGGTTTTACTCCACCAGTATTTAAATAAAATCTAATTAAAAAATTGATATGCTGAACATTTAAAATATAAGGAAATCTAAACCTTTCTTGAATCAGAAGGTGAAAGCATTAAGTAAAACCTCAGAAGATGAAATTGTTGTCAGTTGTCATTTTTGAAATAGAATAATCAACAGAAAAACTAAGTACCCCATCTTCTGTTATTAGATATTCTGAAGAAAACTGTTATTTAGTCATATACTTCTTAGGCAATTTTTCATGCATGGTTATGAAGAAAATTTAGAAAATCATCAAACAGCTATATTGTATCTACAAATTCAGATAAAATATATATTTTAAAACAAGGTAGGTTAAAAGAGCTCTTCAATCTGAAAGGCATACAATGTCCATTAAAAAACCCTCTGTAGTGGTGTGTGAGTTCAAATGTTAGATGTGCAACATGAGATATAGTGGATCAGTTAATGGAAGGTTCTGTAGTCAAAAGAAAATTGTAAAGCTAAAACCAACAACACGCACAGTATTATCAGCCATTGTTTAAATGAATGTAATATTGTGCTTGCTTTTAGTTTTTTACCCATCATTCTCCATTCCTGGGAAGATTTACATTTTAGAATGCTAGAACCTCTTGTTGTTAAGCAAAGAAAATCAGCTCTCAACTAGATGATGAGCATGCTGCCACTACATCTTCAATTGTGAAAGTGTAAAAAAAGAACATATGAACTTTGTCTTCAAACCTTTTTTGATGTTTTGAGCAAAGAGACTAGTCCCTTGTAACCTTATCAATGAAATTATTGACCTTTTCTATTATGTTGATGTACGAGGGTTGTTACAAAAATACGCGGACTGACGTCATAAAACAAAATGTACTTTATTTAGAAGTTACAGGTCTGGGACCCCTTCAAAGTACTCTCCTCCCCAATGCACACACTTATCCCAACGATGTTTCCACTTGTTGAAACAGTCCTGGTGTGCTTCTTTTGTAATGTCCTCCAGCTCCTTCGTCGCATTTGCCTTAATTTCGGGAATAGTCTCAAATCTTCTTCCTTTCAAGGGTCTTTTTAGTTTGGGGAACAGGAAAAAATTGCAAGGAGCAAGGTCAGGTTAGTAGGGGGGGTGGGGAAGAACAGTGATCGAGTGTTTGGCCAAAAACGTACGAGTTCTGAGGCACAAACTTCGCAGCAACGTGGTGCATCTTCAATTTTTTGGTCAAAATCTCGTAACAAGATCCAACTGATATCCCACACTCTTCAGCAAGCTCCCTGACAGTCAGACGTCGATTTGCTCGCACCAGGGTGTTGATTTTGTCGACGTGTGGGTCGTCAGTTGACGTGGAAGGACGTCCAGGACGCTCATCATCTTCAATGGACTGTCGACCATCCTTAAAATGTTCATGCCACTTGAAACATGCCGTACGCTTCATAGCAACATCACCGTAAGCCATGTTAAGCATAGCAAAAGTTTCAGTCGCAGATTTTCCAAGTTTAACACAAAATTTCACAGCAAGTCGTTGCTCCTTCAGGTCATTCATTCTGAAATCCGCCAAACGAAAAAAATCGCACTTCACTTAAAACCGCGTAGCTAATACACAAATGAAGACATCTGCAATCGGCGTAATCAGCTGATCTGTCTTGAACCTAGCAACACCAAGCAGATTCCCCTGGAATCAACTGGAGCCGTGCAATTCAAACAGTCCGCGTATTTTTTGAACAGACCTCGTATTTGATGATGATGATATTTTAAAACTGCAGTCATTTACCAAAGTGCAATTTCCATGTTCTTCCATTTGAAAAATAGGTTTTTGGCTTCTGTGTAATGTTGAAAGGAATTAATTTTTTCTTAGTATCCTTTTTTCTTTTTTGACTGAATGAACAAACAAGACCCTCCTAAGCTGCATAATGTTTTGTTTAACGTTTAGATTTTTTTTCTAACATTGTGATTTACACTGTCTGAGACTTAAAATCGTTAAAAGTTGTGTGTAAAGTTCTATAATTTTTTTAAAATATTTTTCTTGCATATCAATATAAGGAAAATCTTTTTCATCTCTTAATACATACCTTTTATTTCATACTAGTAATTACTGTACTTCAGGTTTCACTTTCTGTGATCTTGGATAGGTATTTCCATTCCAACTGCTTTGAAAATGTTTTTGAACTTTTCCAGCCCTTTTCATTGATAGATTTCTTCTACAGAGTTATTGCATGTGCAACCTTGGATTTTTGTTTAAAGACTTTTCCTATTTTGCTTATGATCCTTGTGTTTTTCTTTGTTTTTAGCATCAGGGAATTGTAGTTTTTGTTTATCACTGAAATGTGATGTTTGTTAGATCCTTCATTTTACTGAACATAGGTTTAATGGGTGAGTAACTGCTTTAACTTTATTTCTTTTTGTGTACTTTGGATCTTTTTTATATGGTTCTGTGGTTACATCCTATTCAGTTGGTTGTAATGTATCTGAAGTTGATATTTTTAGAATTACAGTCAATATTGAAGAGTGTAGATACTTTTTGCTGTACAGAATTACCCTAATTTTCTAACCTGCAATTCTATTTGAGATGAAAACAAAAGTAAGAAAAAACAGAGGTAATTCTGAACAAAATCCTCTCTACCATTTGTCATATTTTTGAATATGCTCAAAATAAGACAAATGGTAGAGGGGATTTTGCTCATAATGTGGTGTAGTGAGTAAAAATACAGACAGACTTCACCAATGTAGGCCTTGACAGATATTTTCAAAAATTGGCACTAGGTTTGATATAAAAAGTGGAAATATATTTTCAGTTGGTTGTGTGATTATGATGCGAGACATATAGTTTTACACTAAAAAAAACAAAGGGTTAATTATTAAACTTTATTATATAACATATTTTAAAGTTAAATTTCAATATGTGCAGTTACTAAAATAGTAGAGTAAATAATTGTAATTCAGGTGGATTCTTGCAATGAATGAAAGTAAAATGTAAGTAATTACTGTTATATTGATAGGCCAAATGTGTTGTTTCAGAATAGGTCTAATCAACTCATCATTACAACACTGTACAAAGATAAGCAAAGGCCTTTTGGTGTTCCTAATCTAACTTCTATACTGTTTGTACTGGGAAATGGAGGATCTATTCATTTACTTTAATAAGAGCAACCTATGAATGCTGACACTTGCATGATATCAACAACTACTTGATAAAATTGCTTGAATAAACAGCCTTTGGTCCTATTTGAGTATCTGAATGACAAGAAAGAAGAAAACCAAAATATTGTTAAATTTGTGGTGTTGTGCAACTACAGCACTTCATTCTTGAAAAACTTGAAATGCTTTATCTGCCATTAAAATCCAAGAAACAGTTTGATTTCAGACTCAAAGAATTTGAAAATAGTTTCAGACTTCCAAGTGTTCAGAAGTGTTCTAGGTTTGAGTTCTATTTCTCACATATCTGTACATGAATAAAGTGGGAGAAAATACTGAGTTGCCAAATTTTTAATGCCATGATGACATGGCACCTGGTATTTGTTAAAGTGTGTGTTAGTGCAAGGGTAAAAAATGTCAGTTATTTTTATATAGAAAGATAAGTTTCTGCTAAAATTTCATTTTAGTTTTAAAAATTAATGTCTCTGGAACTGAATGAGATAGCATCACTGTTTACATGTACAGATGCCATATAAAATAATGTTTAACCATGAATATTGACATTTGAAATACAGTAACAAGTAACTTCAATAGTATGATACTGCCCTCCAGTGTTTGCTTGATAAACGGTTAACCATATTAAATATGTCTCCTTGTACTATAATGAAGTTTTTTATGTGTATAGCTATCTTTTCTTGTTCATCTTACACTACATTATGGAGCTCTGTCTTCTACTCATCTTTATGGAACAATGTGTTACATGTATCTCAGTTTTTGTTTGCCTGAAGTGTATTAAATATGAAAATTATTGTAACTTTTCAAGTACCAGGTGATCTTGATTAAATATGATCTTTATTTTCTTAAGTAGTTTGCTATTATATGATGTAAGTTAATTAACATTTTGATTTGAATTATTTTTTACTAACTGATAAGTTATGGAAAAAAGTGAACATTTAAAAAAAGTAAAGGACAGAAGTACTTGTTGAAAACACACACACAGGGGGGTGGACAAAAAGTTACGTTCTGTTGAAAATGTTGTTAATTTGTTGTATCTTTCATTAGAAAACAGAAAAAATATGTAATGCTATATGTTTTTAGAATGCACTGACTGAGATCAAATATGATCTCAAAACGTGATTTCAACACTGGTTTTTATACATAACTGAAATTTTCATAATTTTAGTTACATTTTCTCATCATTTTGTAGGTTAATTAGAGCAAGAAGATCTAAAAAACTACAGCAGATGTGCAACACTTTTTATGAGAAAATGTAACTAAAATTATGAAAAGTTCAGGTATGTACAAAAGCCAGTGTTGAAATTAGGTTTTGAGATTATATTTGAACAGATCTGGTAAAGTGCATTCTGAAAAACCTATAGCTTTTTATATTTTTCTGTTATCTAATGAAAGATTAGCAACATTTTCAGGGGGGCACTTTTATTTCATACTCATGTGTATGTAGTTCAAATATATTGCTTTTATAGTTTGATTCAGAAATAAAATGCCTTTGTACTTATGAAGTATTTTTAATATATTTAGTATATTTATGTGTAAAAAAAGATTGTTATGTATTAGCTTAGCTCAGTATGAAACCTTTAGTTGTATTCCTCTGGCATAAGAAAAGGAAATATTTTGAGCAATATGTAATGAATAGTAAATGCACTAACAATTATTTTGATTCTTGGTTATTACCTGAATTTTGATTAATTGTAATCATACAATAACAAAAAATTGTTTTGAAAGTTTGATAGTGATATATTTCTCTAAGGACCAAACTTCACATGATGAAGAGCTTAAAAGTGAATTCAAACAACATCTTTCTTCACAAATCATGGTAAACTGAGGAACCAAGTTAATTTTATTTTGCCTTAGTTTGAGTATTTAAAATTAGAGATTTTAAACATTTGAGTCTTCTGATACACTAGTTAAATTTTGTTTTTGATCATTAGATATAAGTTTGGAACACTTTTTAGATTTTTGTACATAACTGTCCTTTTTTTTGTTTTTCTTATGGTATTTCAGGTTGAGTCATTCATTTTAGATCAAGCAGACTTGGATGAAGAACCAGTATTGGATAATACATCAAAATTCTTGTTACCTGGAGAAGGTACAGAGACCCTAGAGCTGCACAGTATAGATCCAGAAACCAGGGCAGAGTTAGAAGCTTTTTTTAAAGTACCTGGGGCATGTGAGTATGTTTGTATTTTCTAATAGTGAATGTGATAAAACTTAGTACAAAATGCAACTGTTACATGTATGCTTCAAGATATGTATGATAGATTTTTAATATTTTATAAGAGAAGTGTGTGAAAAGTTAATCATAGTTTTGCTAAAAATTTTTTATTACAGTATTATATTGGAAAACTAATTAAATATCTGCTATTTCTTGCAGAATGTCATGAAATTACAGTAAAAAGTTAGTGAGTTTATGTCCCAGAATATCTTGTCCTTATATTCCTGCTACAAGGTCTTTCTAGAATATTTCTTCTTTTCCATTGGTCTTATACCATAAGTTAGTTTTAGTGTTATTAATATTTTGATCTGAAATTCACCAGATTAATTCTGTGGTTAGACATTTTTTTAAGTAGCAAAAATATTTACTTATAATTTAACTAAAATTATTTTACCATCTTCATGAAGATTAACAAAGGACAATTTATAAGATAAGCATAATGATTCTTATTACATAAAATACTGGAAGTTCCAACAACACTTAGACTGTGTTCTCTAGGTATGACACAAAGCTAAGCATACATGGCTTAATATATAAAGATTATGATTCATGGGAAATCGAGGATTGTATATAAATAGTGATGCTTGGGAATCCAAGGTTTATAGATAAACAAATGTTGTCACTTAAGATTGTTGATTAAAAGTGAGTTTAAGATCAGAAAATTGTAAAGTTGATAAAGTGTGAGAAAGAATAGTAAGAGAATAAAGTCAGCCAGAGTCTACTAATGTTAACAAGGACATAATCACTTATTTTTATAATTTAAAACATTTTAAAAGGTTATTTTTGGGTTGATGTAGGAGTTATCCCAAAGTATCCTATGCACAGTTTCAAATTTAAAATGAGTAAGATCAGATTCTTAATTTTGTGCTGCTTTTTATATATGCAGTTTTTTTGTTTGCCACTAGTCTTGAGGCTCCCAACCAAATTCAAGTACTTGTGCTGTTGTTGCACTAGACCGTGCAAATGATCATGTAACAACCCCTCACCAATAGGAGTGGAGCACATCCTTCTGTTGCAATTCATTCTCTTTACAATAATTGTTCAGTCCTCACTTCTTAATCTGACACTTGTATGTTGAAGTATGTTTGATACTCATGCCGGTGGTTAAATTTTTCCATAACATTTTTATTGTCTTTGAATAGTTTTGTACCTTTTATACTAATGTGTGGAAATATATTATTTTGATTACTTTTGTTTCTTTCTTCATTATGAACTCGCAAGTTTATTTTTCTACTGCTTTATTTAGCAATGATCAACAAGACCTTATTCAAGCTAGACAAACAAGACTTATGGCACCAGGCTCCTTTTTCTGTTAAGGATGTGTGGCCATTGTGCATCAAAAGTTGGGGAGCTACGTGTTATCTGGTTCTTTCTCTGACTTAGGGACAAAGAGTCCTTTATTTATAGAACAGGTTCACAAAGACAGTGACTTTAAGTCTTTTTCCTCCACCTGCTTTTGTTCCACTTTTGCAATACTTTATCTTCCTAGCCCTTCTTCCTCTTTCATGGACATTGTTTCTCAGGTAAGTTGTATTTAGTCCCTTTCATTTACGTCTTGTGATTCTTCTCACTCCCTTCTGCATTTAGGTTTTACTACTGATTATTTTATTTTTACCCTTCCTCCTGATATTCAGACCTATGCTGATCAATTTCTATCTCACCTTCATGCTGGATCCAGGTGTTTCATCCACTTTGCTCGAGGGATACAAGTCTTGGTTTGTCATAGGGCTGAGTTTTTCTTTTTGGAGTCACTTATTCAGGTTTGGTGTTCAGATCCTTTTATCTTCTGTTCATCTTTCACCAGCTCAGTTCTCATGTCTTCATCTCATGTTTCTATTTTTGTTCATTATCTTTCCTCTGTTTTCTTTTCAAGGCTATCCACCATTTACTTGAGAGATTTTGGTAGATACTTGTTCTGTTGTCTTATGTAACTACATTTATCTTCTTCGCTTCCCCACACATGACTGTTTTTGTTGTTGGGACTTGTTATGCAGGGGTATTCTACTTTCTCGGGTATGCTTACATGCCTCTTATCTCCGAGAACTTCAAGTGGCTCTTTTTCTCTACCATGATGTTTCTGGGGAGCATTAGATCCTTTGAAATATAGTGTGCAGACTGTTTTTCTCTAGTTTTCTGTCTTTTGACTTCCACGGTGTGGATTCCTGTTTGTGGTAAGGGAAGGTTTTGTACTTTCTGTTTACCTCCTCTGGGATCTAAATATCCACCCACTTGCTTGCTGTGTGTGGTGACCTGTGAAGGGGAGGAGAGGATCCTAGTGGTTGAGGGGTCCAGTTGTAACACACCACTTTGACCTTGAATTCCTGTAGATGGGTGACTTTATGGTGGCCCCCCTAGGGTCACTCTGCTGGTCATCTTGGGCTAGGGTCAACCAAGTAGTAGTGTTGGATGTTCTCAGCAGGTGTTGTGGACATTGTATCTGATGCTGGTGTTTGGGTATAGTGCTCACAAAACCCTGGCGTGCTGTTTCTGTAAGACCTTGGAGAGGGTGATTAATGCTCGTCTTGTTTGGTTACTCGAATCAAACAACCTTCTCTTGCCTATCCAGTGTGGGTTCTGAAAGCAGCACTCCACCATGGACCACCTGATTTGATTTGAAATGTCAGAGAAGCCTTTCTCAAACTATAACATCTTGTATCAATATTCTTTGACATTGAGAAGGCTAAATATAATGAAGGTATGGCATTTTGCAAGACCTTCATTTATGGTTAGTGGTCATTGCCCATTTTTATTAAATTTTTAACGGACAGGTGATTCCAAGTTAGTGTGGGTTTGACATTTTCCTGTTCTTTTCTACAGGAACTTGGAGTACCTCAGGGCTGTGTTTTAAGTGTCTCACTTTTCAGTACCAAGATTAATGCCATCACTGAACAACGTCCTCTTACTGTTGCAAACATGCTCCATGTTGACAACTTTCACATCTCATGTTAGTTGTTGAACATTAGGTATATTGAATGACAGCTACAGGCTGCTCTAAATCGTTTACTGAAGTGGACCACAACAAACTGTTTTATCTTCTCTCTCTCTAAAACTGTTTGCATGCACTTTTGCCACCAATGGGGTATTCACCCCAATCATGAACCTCTGTATTGGTGAAGTTGTGCTACCTGTGGTCCCTGAGAAAGTTCTTGGGGCTTATCTTTGACTGTAAGCTGACCTTTATACCACACATGAAGCAGCTATGAGTCAAATGTACAAGAGCACTGAACATCCACCATGTCCTTTCTTCCACCACTTTGGGAGCAGATTGATGTTCTGTGCTAAAGATATATCATACTGTTATTCAATCGAAACTAGAATATGGATCACTGTTCTATGGCTCTGCCAGGACCTTGGCTTTAAAGATGCTGGACCCCATTCATCATCAGGGACTTCAGCTCTGCACCGGGGCTTTCCTCACTTCCCCAGTTCAGCAATTATACAAAGAGTCTCATGAACCTTCTCTAGATTTCCACTGCTTGCAACTGTCTTTACTGTATGTTTCAAAACTTTGATCCTTACTGAAGCATCCATCCTGGGGTTGTATTTTCTTCTTTTGGTGGGCTATGCTTTTTCAGAACAGACAATCTGTCATTGCTCCTTTTGGTCTTCATATCTAGGAACAGTTAGATGAATTGGGTCTGTCTTTGGATAACATTGCTGTATCCACTGGTCAACCCATCCCACCATGGCTTATTACAGTACCCCTTGGTGAGGATTCCTGTATGTGGTGATGGGACCTTCAGGGAAGGTTCTGTTCTTTCAGTATACCTCCTCTGGGATTTGTACATCCACCCGTATGTTGGAATATTATAGTATGTTTTTTGAATATTCAAGAGTATTCCACATTATTCAGAAAGTTTTTAAAATTCCATGTATACATAATCTATACTGCATATATTTTACTCTTCGATTGTATTCTATTGTATCTTAGAATTTGTCCTTACATTTGTTTTCAAAGACTATATGGGTTTTCCTCTAGTCCAGATGTTGCAATTTTAAAATATTCCAGCAATCTTGCGAATACATGGGCCAGTCAAATTGTAAACTGTAGTTGACCATGATTAAGTAGTATTTCCCACAGAGGAAGTTTAGGATAGTGTTCACTGCTGTGGATGCCATATCTGCTTCTTGCAATGCTTTTAACTTCATTAAGGCATCTTGTTAAGTATAAGAAGGTAAATTATGCTCTTTTCAAAACCTGCTTATCAGGACTTTGCTGAACATCTACGATATCTCAGTAGAGAACTCATTGTTTTGGCATTCCTTGATTCAGCTGTATCCACAGAGCCAAAATAAACAGTGGTAAACATTGAATGAAAAGAAAGGCATGGATGAACTTTTTAGCTGTATCCAGCTAAATATTGGGAAGTTTAAGGACATGTCTTAAAGATTTTATCACAAAAATAAAACATATTTCATCAGATTCTCAAAATACCATTTGGATTTCAACCTAGAGTTACGAGAGAGCTTAGAAAGAACAACATAGAGCACTAGAGACAGTTCAAAACTTGAATGTAGTAAATGACAATGTCAGAAAGAGTATGTTCCTGTTGGTCAGTAAAATGCCATCATAAGATAGAAGATTAGAGACAACTCTTCTTTCAACTTGTGCTAGAAGGTGCTTTTCTATCAGCAAAAACGAAACAGTAATGATGCAAAAATGGATAAACACCTGAAAGCGTATAATTATGCAATTTTTATTGTGCATTGAATAGAGTAATAATATACTGTAAATTAATTATTTATAATACATAAATGTTTTTATATCTTTTTATGCTACCAGGTCACCGTTGTCTGGAACATCAATCTTGCTAAGTAACCTTTAAATATGGTTCAAAATGGATGGAGTTTGACATGTTTTTTTTTTTTTATTCTAGAACAAAAACATAGTTATAGGGTCAAAATTTAAAAAAAATTATCTACAAACAAAGATCACCCTTATATGTCTGAAAACTTTGAAAATTGTAATGTGGGATTCAGTATCCATTCATACTGAACATTTACGTTTCTTATATCAGAGTAATTTTTATTTAATGTAATCTTAATTTTGGTTCATTATTAAGTGGAATCACGGGTGATTTTCACATTGTCCTGTAGTGCTTAATTTCAAAGTTAATCTTTGCATTTTAAGTTTAACAGCAGTCTCTTCTCAGTAAGATTTGAATAAGTGACTATTCATTGTAATGGCAAACATTATTTGAATTTAGGAAGGAATAACAAGAAAGTGATCCAGAATATCATCCGACTTATTATCAGGCATGTGATCCACACAACTTCCAAAGATTTTGTTAAATTGTACCTCTCAATAATGCCTCTGAAACTACACGATCATATTAAGTTTAGGCTTACATTCTTGAATTTCAGTGAACAATGAGCTGATAAGTTAGAACAGGGTGCTTAATGGAATAATTTAATAATTGATTAACATTGTTTTCATTAATCAGTAACATTCAACTGATTGATTATATACATGAGACTTGGATGATTTAAATAATCAAAAAACATTCCTAATCAGAAATGGTAATTTTGATTAGTTGATTATTTTGTGAGTCATGATACTGTTCATTTAAGTTGAACAACCTTGAATTAATTGAAAATAGTGAAGAGAAATTGTAATGACAATATATGATTTTTTGGGAAATTAGAATAATTAAAAGCAGTGACAAAAAATTTTGGTTACCTGATAAATTTTGGGTGTAATGAATTTAGTCATAATCTGATTTTATGTGTCACTGATCATTGTAGTTGATGCCTAAAAGTGATTATATTATAGTTGAGTTAATTTCTCAGGTCAGGTCTTATTCATGTTCAGTTCTGAGTAAAGAACTCTTTTTTTTTTTTTTTTTTTTTTTTTTTTGTAATTCTGCTTTACAAGGTAACATTTGAGGTGTTGATAACATGCACCCATTATACAATCAAAAGTGGGAATACTGTTCATAAGAACACAAAGCAGATTTAGTGCTTTCCTATCATAATGGAAATAACATGGTTTAAAAGCCAGTACCATTAAATAAAGAACAGGGTATCTTGGAGAATTTTTTTATTGTGGGGATCTGCTTCTTGAGCAGAGTTTTAATGAATCTCATAAAGTTATTGTATTTTTTATGTTTGTGCATCACATATTACACATACATTTCTGTAATGTGCATATACTAGCACAGATTATCCCTAATATATGCATGTGTGTGTGTGTGTGTGTATATATATATAAATGTTTGCACTTTTTCTCTTATGTTATAGTTTTATGATTAGAGTTCACCAGGTGAGCAAATAAAATGCAATATATTCACTTTATATTTTTAATCTGTTTAAAACTACTTATGGGGTGATTAAGAAGTAACTTTACTGACTAGCAAAGGAACTTGTTATTTACTGAAAGGAATATGAAAAGAAGTTTTAGAAAGGTATACTTAACAATTTTGAAATCTGTTTAAGAAGAAAGACAGTGATAGGTGAATTCAGAAATTAAAAATAGAAATGTTGATATTTTTAAATGAGCAGTATTTATGTAATATGTTGGTGGAGACATATTTCAGAAGTGTGACTTTCATTGTTATCAGATACCCCTTACAAACTCCCTGTTGGTTCCAAGTCTTTAAAAAAGTAATGTACAAAAACATATTCTTAAATATATATGTTTAAAAATAAATGTTTTACATCAGAACAAGATGTTAAAAATGTTACTGCTTTTAGTTCTGCTAAATTATTAAACTGAAATTCAGAAATTGTATGTTTTTATGCTATTAATGATTAGGATAGTTATGTTAAAATGTAATGAAATATTAAAAGATGCAAAATTGGATATTTCTTGTGTGGATTATGCTAATTTTTGTAATGTTTTTGTAGCATTTTAGTTATTTAGATTACTTGGGCCATTAATATTTATTTTGTTACAGCATGTGAGAACTTGAATAATGAGCATCCTAAAAACATATTGAGAAAAAAGCTTTAATTCATGTACATATAATAATTATAATTTGTACAACATTAGAGTAATATTTAAGTTATTTGAGTGTAAAAAAAAAAAAAAATGCATTTCTTGGGACTTACCTATTTGAATATCATTACAAAATTTGTAGGATGCATAACTATTATAAAATTGCTTAGTATATAGTTGGGTGTAATAAATGTTGTCAGGTTAAAACTTTAAAATATAAAACTTACTTAGTGGGATAAGTTAAGATTTCTGTCATATAGTGATGGTTTTATGATGTGTACTTGTTATTCTGGAATGTATTTTTGCATCAAATATATCTGCATTCCTATAAGATTAAACTAGTAACATGTAATTTCACTGTTTCAGTTGCCATTGACAAACAGTGTTCCAATTCAGAAGGCTTACGGGCTGTACGAAACCTGACTTCAGTAACTTCTGCTTTGGATGAGGCAGCAGCTATACTTACAGGGAGGAAGGTGGACACAACTGGGATGTTTCCTTGTGATGGGTATGTATCAGGAGGTGTGATGCAATCGTTTGCTTAGAAATTCTAGATTAAAGTCTTTATGTGTAAGAGACTTTTACGTTAAACTATTTACCAAAAAAGGAAATAATCATATAAAGAATAATTTTTGAACCAGGATGAAAAATGTATATATTTTATAGTTTTTACTACTTTGAAATTGTGAAATTGAAAAAAATAAACTCGATTAAAATTGAATAAAATGTGTTAAATATTTTTACAAGTCAGTGGGCAGCTTTAAAAATGTTAAAGTAGTTTTTTGTTTATTTCACTTAAGTCTGTATATGTGTTGCCACTTAAGAAAGTGGTGTCTTTGATTCTCTGTAGAGGAAGATCACTAGCAGAAGCGTGTAGTGAGGGAGACTTGAAAGCTGTTCAGCAATTGTTATGTGAAGGTTGTAATATTAATGAAGTTACTGATAAAGGCGAGAGTTTGTTATCATTAGCTTGCCTGTCTGGGTACTATGAACTTGTTCAAGTGAGTACCTGCAAATGTTTTGCATAGTGTTTGTCAAAAAATATATCCATTAAAAAAAACAAACAAAAAAACTTAGTATTTCTACAGTAAATATAGTCTTTCACTTATAAAATTGTGAAACAACTCAAGTTTAGAGATTTGGTTTAATGTTTTGAGTAGAGCTTGGTGATTACCTTTAAGTATTGATTAGTGTTATTTAAGATAATGTAATAATCAAATTATGATTAAATTGATCAATGCCATGAAAATAGTCAACTGAATGAAATTAATGTTTCTAGTTGTTGCTCATTTTGAATATTCCAACTATCCATGTAAATATTCATTTTTTAATTCATTCAAGTTTATTTTGGTTAATTGATTAATGTTATGATTCGTGAATATAATCAACTACTCAAAATTAATGTTTCAAATTATTACAACTATTCAAGTATCATTAATGGTATTTAATTGATTTGCAAATGTCAGTTATTATCCACCTATATTGTGGACAACTTGTTAAAGATGTCACTATGAAAGGGACTTGCGGATCTTCAAAAAATTACTGAACAGAACACTGGTGGTTTGAGTGTCCTCCTACCCTTAGCCATATGCACTGTGGATAAATTATTGAAGAAATGAAAGCTCTGTACTGTTGGATTTCTTGCACAGCTGACAACCTGTAACTCTTGAATGCATTGCAGCTAGTAAACTACTTGTTAAGTCATAGTTTTTTATGGTACATTGAGTATTAAAGTTAGAGATGAATAGTGGAGAAACATCATGTGGACTGATGAATTCCATCACTAACTTCCTTCATATAGAAGGGTCTGGGTTTGAAAACAGTTGTGTAAAGTGATTGGGTTAACATCGTAATGTGAACCTGTTGTTGTTTGGACTTCATGTACTTGAAGACATTCTGAGCATTACTGTGATGATAGAATGAATGAAATCTTTAGGAAAGGTTGATATGCCTTTAGACATGGTGATGTCCCATCCTATAATGTATTAAGTAATAGTTTGAGACAAGTGACTTTCCAAATCTGCCTTTGACCAATCCTCTGCTCTAGTCATGCTCCTTGTAGTTTCCTGTGGAACATTGTAAAGTAATATGTGAGGGACAGAGGGGCATATCCTGAAACCTCTCTGTGTTTCTAGGTGCTTTGAAAGAGAAATGGCAGTCTATTCCACTGGATATGTACCAATGGTTTGTGTGAGTGAGAGTCTAGACTGTTATTAAATTCCAAGTCTGGCCCCAGTAGTTAAACACAACACCTCCCTTATTTGTTTTGGTAATATTTAGTGTATAACAAGGGGAAATTATACACTGTTTTCAGTTAATAGTGACCTGTTGAAATCAAACTCCTAAGTATGAGAAGGAAGGATAGAGTGATTGGCGAATGTTTTAAATCACACCTAAAATTTACATTAAAGAAAAATATCAGTGAGATTCTTTAACAGATTTATTATATGCATAGATGAACAATGTTAACATAACTTTTGTATAGAAGTGTGTTTGTGTATATTAATATATGCACATGTGTGTATACTTATTCATTAATTAATAAAATCTGCATTCAAAGTAGTAGCTTTCTTTCTCATTATTTATCAAATTTAAGTTACTGACAACATTGTTTGAAAAGCTCTATCTCTCAATATTATAATTCACATAAAAAAAAATTTCCAACTGACGATTGTGGGTCTGGGCTCTGAGACAGTTTTTCATGTTGAGGGGGAAAAACAAAGTGGAGCACATTAGTGTGTGGTTCAAAACGTTTAAATCTCGTGATTTTTTATGATTAAGGTGAATATGACATCCTTTAATAATCTTTAAGAATTGTCATTTTTCTTTAGTACCACGTTATATATTTAAAAATTAAAGGTAATTCTTGAAAGTTACTTTATTATGTTTTACAGTTAAATACTTCTTGTGTTAAGAATGTTTCATTTTAATGTATGTGCAGCTGCTTCTCATGCAGACCAGCGTTGAAGACAGGGGTTTAAAAGATACCACACCTCTAATGGAAGCAGCTAGTGCAGGTCACGTGGATATTGTTAAATTACTTATCGACCATTCAGCTGATGTCAATGCTCAGACAAACCAAGGTGATCATAAGGATGTTTTTTAATATATTTATGTAGATTTTGAGTGACACATATAGCTCTGTGCAATTAATGCAAAATATATACACTGCTGGCCAATATTTTAAGGCCAATGAACATAAAGAAAAATTATTCATTTTGCATTGCTAGACTCAACCACTTATTTGAGTAGAGCTTTGAAGGATGAAAATAAGAAAATGGAAAATAAAAATAAAAACCTTTTTAGCATTTAATAGGGAAAATGAGCACTATGAAATTAGCCTAAATACCAGCTGGTCAAAGTTTAAGACCATGCTAAAGCAAATACCAAAAAGAAGTCCTAAATAAGGTAGGAAATGCCCAACAAGAGGTATCGGTAGTGAGTCACATGGCCGTCATTGCAAATAACTTCAAACATTTGCTTTGGCATGCTCTTAAACTTTTGACCAGCTGGTATTTAGGCTAATTTCCTAGTGCTCATTTTCCCTATTAAATACTAAAAGTTATTTTATTTTCCCTTTTCTTATTTTTTATCTTCAAAGCTCTACTCAAATAAGTGGTTGAATCTAACAATGTAAAATGCGTATTTTTTCTTTATGTTCATTGGCCTTAAGATTTTGTCCAGCAGTGTATAATATTTAATTATAAAATAATCTGTTAGCAAAAATCTTGTGATTAAACGTTCACTGAATGTATTTCACCTCTATTCTTTACCGTTATCTTGCCAAAATAATTTTGTCATGTGTAACATGAATTTAAGTATCATTCTGTTTAAACAAAATATTTTGTGTAGAATGTTAAAATTTATCTTAAAAAAAGATTTGCATGCTCTGTAAACTATGTAAAACCTTTTTCTAGAGGTATGTTGCAAGAAGAGTTGTAAAGAGTATACTTTGTCTCTTAGTTAACAGTAAAGTGGCATTTACTGTGAAAAACTGTTGAAAGTACATTTGATAAAAGATTTTGTGATTTTATACTTTTGTTAACTCTCAACACAGGATTGGTCAGATTGAATGACCTTGTGATCACTTTGTGCATGTTATAATTTCTGTACTAATAACTTTTAATGTAGTATGTGGGTCTTCACAAAATTTGGTAGACTTATAGTAAACATTTAATGTATTTCACATACAGAAAATCATATTTGGTATTTTTAATAAACTAAGGTAAAGATACTAAGTGCTTGTTTCGAGTAGACCATGTGCAAAGTGATTTTTATGTTAAGGTTAAAAATATTTCATCTCAAAAAATTTTGTTTCATTTGGTGTAACCTCTAAAACATCTTAATACTTGCACAAGAATGTGTACCATTACTTATCTTGGATGCTAATTAGGCTAATGTTTCTGTAGTTTGGAAACTGCCACTATTTCCTTATTGTGAGAAGTGGACTCATTATCAGCCTGTAACATAAACATGTAGAAATAGTAAGATTTATAATTGTGAATAAAAGAGTAGGATTATATTGATCTTACAATTCCCAGACACTAAAAAATATCTAAATGGTATTAGATGACTTAGAACTGTCATTCATGAAGCTAAAAGTATATTTAAACTGTCTTTGTAATCTGAAGGTGTGAAAACGTTTTTTTAAAGTAATGTGAGGGCTGAATTAATTTGCTAAGTATCACTTGCTGTTAAAGTTATGACAACGTAGGATTGGATTGACTTTGTAACTGTAGTAGACTTTAAAAAATTATTAACAAATTTCTTTTGCTAATGAACTTGAGAATTGAAGAAAGTGAGGATTGGATTGATATTATTTGACTTGTATCTTGAAAATATAAGAAATGTGAAACTGAAGTTAATGTTAGTGACTTTTAAATGTGAAAAAATCAGTGAAAGGATAACATTCTAAAAAATGTACTTTCTGTTAAAAGTGATAATAATAGTTGGTGTGGATGGACACTCCTGGTTACATGCTGTGAAAAATATTTGAAAATGGCTTTATAATTATTTTAAACTGTGAAATGTAAAAAAACAAAGTAAAAGTTGGTTGAGTTTGTTGAATATTGGAAATTAGAAAAAAGTAAGGAGTGGTTTTGTTAAAACGTGCACGAAAATGTTGGAAACAAAATATGGTTAAGTGAAATTTTTATTATTACACATTGTAAAACAACAATAAAGGGAATAGAATTAAATTTAATTGACTGATTTTGGTATGCTAAAAACTTAAAAAATTAGCACGTGGTAAACAAATATGTAGAAGTTTAAAGAAATAGTAGAATATAAATTTATTTACAATTGTTGTCATATGTAGTAACAGCTCAAAAAAATAATGGGATTTAACTTTTGTAATTACTATAAACTCTCACATTCGTGAAATAGTTTGTTACTTTATGCTTAGCAATGCTAAGTGGCAGAGGTAATGGTGTAAATAATAGAAAAGAGTGAGTTTTTTCTTAAATGTTTTCAACTGTTGAGCATTCCAATTATTTTGTCTCCTCAATCTGGTACCAGTGAGTCATGAACCTGCCACCAGTTCATTATTAGAAAGTTTATCTTTTTAAATATAAGTGATGAATATGTTTGTCCTGCATTATTAAATGAAATTGTTTCAATTTTTTTTCTATATTTTTAGATCCTTTTCTGGGATTAGATATTTTTTTAGTTTCAAGCTTGGTTTTGAAATAAAACATTTTTTTTTCTTTTTTGAAACTAAGACTTCATTTTCAACTTTGATATATTCAGTTTTTTAAAACCAAAATTTTTTAAAATGTAAACAAATTCCATTATTTTCTCTTGATTTACTATTCATATTATCAGCTATGAAAAACACAAAAAAACAAGAGGAAAATTAATGCACAATGTAGAAAATATTTCGGTACTGGATATTGTGCAAACTTTAGATGATTCATTCTTAGTAAATGTGGGTTGTTGTTTTTTTTTCCACCTTCACCCATCATCACTCAGATTGTTTCTTTTATTTTTCTGGTTCAATAAGAGTTTCACAGACACTATACTCAGTCCAAATAATGTTGATTCAGAGGTTTATTGAATAATCATTGGCATTAATAAATTTAAACATTATTTAATTTACACCAACACCAATGAAACAAGTTTGAATCATTTCTGTTTTTTCAGCCAGAAAAGGCTATTGTAATAAGTGTTTTCACAATGTGTGTATTTTAGGTGTTTATACTTATTTTCTCTATTCTTATTATTTATGACAAGTAATATCCACTTGAAGAATGACCATATATCTTAAATTATAATTAAAAAAAAAAGAAGGTAGCATTAATGTTTGACTCTTTAAAATGCGAGTTAATTATTATAGCATATTTATTTTAACATTTTTCAAATGAGCTTTTTTGAAGCTTTATTTCAGCTTTTGATGTAATTTTAAAATGTATTTTTTTTGTGGTGCATTTCCTTTTATTGTCTTTAGGTTGGACAGGATGCTTGTATGTTGATTCTGATACCTAGATATAAGACAAATTATAGCATTTCCAAATTTTAAAATATTCTCATTAATAAACATTAAGATTTTATATGAATGTGAGTGAGTATCTCGGAATGGCTGGTATGGGTATTAACACTTATTGATGTAGAGAGCAACAAACTCTTAAACTATTAAAACAAACTCTTAATCTGAATATGACCTAGGGAGGTTGAAACATTGTTCTCTCCTTATCAATAAGTGTTAATTCCCATACCAGCTGTTCTGAGGTGCGTTTTATTTCAAGTGGGTTTCTCATCATCAAGAATGTGAGTGAATGTGTGGTGAATTCAAGACTGCAGTTTCATTTACTCTATAGTATTAATTTTCTGTGGAGACAGCTATATTGTACCCACATTTATAACATTTACTTATATTACTTAAAAAAAAAATGTATTGTGTCACTATGATATGAGCAAGTGAAAAAGTGTATTAACTCGAATCACTAAATTGATCTGAGAAAGGTTTGGCTTGGACAGTGCTGCACCTTTCTTATTTGTTATGAGCCAAGTCTTGTGCTGCAAAGAATTGTGGGTAAAACAATTGTCAAGTGTTTTTGATATTTGTTATGCAAACTTAATACAGTAATAGAAGTAGTGACATCTTTCTGGTTTGTATTACTATATATTTAGGCTTCTGAAAAACAGTGAAGTAATACTTGTTTAATTTGGCTCACATTGAACATATTTTTAAGAATATGGTTATTACAGTAGATGGCATCGTAGTCATGAGCTGGAGTTTATATTGTGAAGAGTTAATTCATATTTTAAGTATATGCTGGCCACCTTACATTTCAGTGCTTTAATGTTTACTAAGATTTTAATCTGTTATGCAAAGTAATCTTTAAAGAAGAGTTTTACTTTGTAAAGATACATTCTATTGTATACAAGCCACTGAAATGTGTGTGTGTGTGTGTGTATATATACTCTTCAAAAAAAGAAACGCAAAAGGCAAAATATGAGACAACTTGTTAACAAGTTTATTCCGAGTAGTTCTGTATGACGTGTGAAACTTTGCACATTCACTGCTGAACAACCAAAGTCTGCAAAGGCGAAGTCCACGCTCACTAGGTGAAGTTTAACGTCACTCAACGTCAATAACGAGTATGCCCCCCGTGAGCATCAATAACTGCTTGACATCTCCTGCTCATGGAAGCGATGAGATGACGAATCACATCATGTGGAATGGCTGTCCACTCAGCCTGCAAAGCTACTGCAAGCTGAGGTTGAGGTTGTCGCCGTCGCAGACGTCGGTCCAACTCGTCCCAAAGATGTTCGATGGGGATTTAAATCTGGTGATCTGGAGGGCCAGGGAAGAACGTTGATGTTGTGGTGTCTCAAGAAGACAGTGGTGAGTCGGGCTGTGTGAAAACGGGCGTTGTCATCTTGAAAAACGTCGTTGACGTTCACCATGATGGGTTGCACATGGGGCCTAAGAATCTTGTCGACGTATCGTTGAGCTGTAAGATTCCCTCGAATGTGCAGAAGATCTGTTCTGGCATTGGAGGCAATGGCAGCCCACATCATGACGTTGCCACCACCAAATCTGTCAATATCCTGCACACAGTTTGCTGCAAAACGTTCACCTCGGCGACATTAAATACGGGTCCTTCCATCCTGCCTACGAAGCATAAAACGTGATTCATCGCTGAACCAAACATGCCTCCATCATCGATGAGGCCATACCCGATGTGTCCGAGTTAACTGCAGCCGTGCTTGACGATGTTGCTGGGTGAGGATGACGCCTCTGACTGGACGTTGAGGTCGGATTCCTGCATCTCGTAGACGGTTGTGTATGGTCTGATCGAAATCCTATGGTTGAGGCAGTAGACGTCGCAATGGTGGTCCTATCCCGAAGGTGACATAACCGGATGTTGCGATCTTGTGTGGGCATGGTCACACAAGGTCTGCAAGATCGTGGACGGTCACGAGTTGATCCATGTTGTTGGTGACGATTCCATAGCCTTGTGATGGTGCTTGGGTGGACATTCACAGCTCTGGCAACATCTGATTGAGATTCGCCTGCTTCCAAGCGACCAATGGTGTTGTTGTGTTGTGCTTCAGTTAGTCTTGGCGTAACTGTATTGCGTGTCGGTGGCTTAACACTGAGCTATGGAAACCGAGAACCAGTCACTTTTATAGGGATTTTGCACATGTTGCACTTGCAGAACATGCAGATCTCTCAAACAAATTTATTGGACACGCGATGCTTTTGGTGAAAAATCCGATGTTTTCTCTGTTTTCAAAGTGCACAACTTTTATTGTCATTTTGGTCTGACAATCAGTGCCTTAACACATGTAACATCACATACTCTGAGCTTGTAACGTTATTACATATATTTCTCTTTAAAATAACAAAAATATCCCTTTTGTGTTTCTTGTTTTCAAGAGTATATATTTTTAGCTGGGGCATAACACCTCATAGAAGGGCTTAGAAGTCTTTTTTTTAAAGTACAAACTGAGATCCTCAGTCCATAACTGACATTTATGTGTCACATCAGTCAAGAAATGACAGAGATATGAAAAACACTTTGCTTTTTATTAGCTATATTTTTGTGTACCAGTAAAACCAAGCAAAACATTTTTCATAGATTAATTTACTATAATGTTTTCTAAAATAATTTGAATTCCTTTTTGTGTACAAATGGTTTAATGTATTCTAAATGTAATTACTTTTAAATGAAGGTAAATAGCAGCTTTGTAAAATAGATGTTGGTCTGCATACTCTTAGATTTTAAACCTCCATATAACCTCTGTTGATAATATTGCACCTCTGCAGAGGCCTGGTATGGCCAGGTGGTTAGGGTACTTGACTTGTAATCGGAGGGTCATGGGTTTGAATTCCTGTTGCACCGAACATGCTTACCCTTTCAGCCATGGGGTTGTTTTTAGTGATGATCAGTCCTACTATTCATTGGTGAATGAGTAGCCCAAGAGCTGCCTTCTTTCTAGTCTCACACTGCTAAATTAGGGATGAGTTGCACAGGTAGCCCTCATGTGGCTTTGTGCAAAATTAAAAAAACAAACAAACAAACAAACAAAACCTCTGCAGAAGTATTTTCAATTTGTCAACACATTGACAGACTTACATTCTGTAATTATATCAGTTATTTCCCCTGATACATTACTTAATATTGACATATGTAGTGGATTTAGAAGAGTGTAAACCACAGGCTTGATATGTCTTTGTATTCAAATCTTGTGGCAGTATGTGTTGCATTCTGACTAAAAGTCTTATTTGGCTGATATGTAGTTGATGTCTTTTAGTGCAACAGTGGTAAATCTGAATGCTTATAATGCTAAAAACTGGGTTTTTATACCCATAGAGAGCAAAGTACAGATATTGTGCTTAACAATAAATAAAAAATTAAATTGGAAGGATATTATTCAGTGCCAAACCAACAAAGAATAGGCTAATAATTTATATTAGTGGATGAAGAACATATCAATGACACTGGAAGAAAACTTTCTAGCATTTCTAGTGTAAAAGAGTCCATTGATTTATTTGTTGAAATAACAGCATCTTTATTTATACTGAGTGATTAATCCTTCCCTTAAAATGCACAGACCCCTTCTTGAACTGCTTTTATTTCAAATTGTTCAGTGAGTTATGCACATGAGAATTGTTATTAAGCAATACCAAACATTTTGTAATGTACCACAGAATTTGTACTTTGTTAAACAGGTGACAAAATGATAAGAGATATAATAAAATTAATTATTTTCTTCCAGTGTCATTGTTATCATGTGTCATTAATTTCATTCATTTAAATGTTACTATGTTTTAAAATGTGTTGAACCTTTTGTATGCATTGTTGTTAAACAATAATAAAATCTTGTACAGGTTTTTTGTCAGAAACTGTCGCCTACTTGTTTTTTGAAAGTTAAAGAAAGAATTGACTTTGTTCATCAGCTTAATGCTCTTCAGTATTTGAAGGTTTATTAATACATTAAATTTAATACTTACGAAGATAGGTCACTTGGATAAATATGTGTCTTGATACAAAAATAACATGAAAGTATGTAGTGCTAATAGTAATACTTGTATGTCTTTACAATGACGCAATTATTATCACAACATTTTGTTATTGATTAACTGTATGTTTAAGAAGAACATATATGTATTCATCTTAATAATGTGTGTGTGTTATTATTTTGCTTTGAAATATTCTAATTACTTTGAAAAATTATTTTGTGGGGAGAGATTGCTGACATAAAAGTTCAATAAGATGTTATAGGAGGACCCTGCAAATGTTTCTTTTTTTATTTTCCTTGTGTGGTTTCCATTGAACCAAACTTGCATGTTGTCTTTTGTAATCACATACGTCTGTGTAGAAATATATATACATGTGTGTGTATGCAGGAATATTCCTGTATATTTTAATGACATTTTGAAAAATTATTAAATGTATATTTCTATAACTGTAATGGAAAGGTCTTTGTAAAAGTTATAATACATTTGTTTTGTTGAGACTGAATGTACACTTTGATTTAAAGAGATGAAGTACAGCTTAGTAAGTAGTTTTGTGTTTCAAGTTATCCTTTCATTATACATCAATAAATAAAACAGCATGGGAGTTCAATTAACAGGAATTAAGTGCTTTATAAACATTCCTAACCAATAATTGTATTTTGAAATATAATTATTCAAATGAGTTCATACAGATGCTTGTGTGTGAAAAGCTAATGTTGACTAATTTAATCATAAAATTTGCAATTTGTGATGGTTCCTGATAATATAGATAATTGACACTAACCCATGCTTTATGCAGTTTTGTTGCATGAAGCTACTTTTATTTAACCACAAACCTGGCTGCAGTTTTCTGCTTTAACGTGTATTTATTTTCCTTTTTTTTTGTAATTATATTTAAGCATTGAGTTGTGATGTTCTATAGATTTTCATGTAGTGAGTTGTAGCTTTTATTCAGCAAAGTTAGTAAAAGAACTTATTAAAGTATATTTACAGTTATATAAGAAAGATGAATAATTGAATTATTTCTGAATAAAGATAAACAAAAACACAACTGTTTACTTTCATTTTGTATAGTAATTCAAAATCATTTGATTGTCTGTCTGAAATTTTGCTCCATTAGCTAAATATTTTTATACACAACTTTTATATCTGTTATCAGAAAGATCCAGTATGTATTAGATTATATAGAATAGATCAATTCATAGTCAGAATTTTCTGAAACGTTTAGGAAACACCCCTCTGATGTATGCATGTGCAGGAGGTCATGAGGAGGTGGTAAAGGTACTTCTAGAATCTGGGGCCAGCGTTGAGGATCACAATGAAAATGGCCATACACCACTTATGGAAGCAGCTAGTGCAGGGCATGTTGGTGTATCAAAGATTCTGGTTGAACATGGGGCTAGTATTAACACTCACTCCAACGAATTCAAAGAAAGTGCCCTCACTTTAGCTTGCTATAAAGGTAGGAATAAAGCTGTAATATGGAGCAGAATTTTAGTATTTATTATTAATAATTACGAGCTGACTGCAGACAGATTTATGTGCTGCTTTATAACTAATGTAGTTGTTTTTTTTTTATAGGAATTGTGTTTTGTTATGAGTGTAGTACTAACATTTATTTCATTCCAATGTGATATGCAAGCTACTTATGGATATTTTGAAATAATCAATTAAAATATTAAGCAATCGAATACTAATATCACACCATTAACTGTTTTACGTGGTGGATTTCTTAACATAATTTTGGAAGGATTCTTAGTTATAACTCTTATAATAAATCATTTCAGATAAGTATAATTGGAAAAGTTGGTTAATTACATTATATTTAATTTATAGGTCATCTAGAAATGGTTCGGTTCCTTTTAGAGGCTGGTGCTGATCAAGAGCACAAAACCGATGAAATGCATACAGCTTTAATGGAAGCCTCTATGGATGGCCATGTTGAAGTGGCTAAGCTTCTATTGGATTCTGGGGCTCAGGTCAGCATTTAAAATGAAAAGTGTTTATGTATTTTGTGAGGTTTTTCTTCTATACATGTTTTATTAATAGATTGTTAACTTTTAACTTTAAGTATACATCGTGGTTGTGTTTACATAATAGAGGATTTTAGCACTGTCCAGAGCCCAGGCTGTACTCTCTGTTGCACATCCCAGATAGCATAGTGCTGTTCCAAATTTTGAACTACCACCATGGGGAAGTAACTGGTTTTTAGCAATCTATTAAAATGTTTACATATTAACTAATAAATAACTACAAGCATGTATTGTTTTACTTAATTCATTATATATTGTTATAAATATATCATTTGCATCAAGTTCCCAATTTAAATAAAGAGGTATTGCACAATCAGTATTAATAAGTGGAAATCAAGACTGTTAATCGCTGCTTGGCACTATAGCAACAAGCTAAACAAATGCAAACCAGCCAAAAAGTAAATAAACATGTAACTGGAGATAGAGGATATAATCCCCAAATCATTAATATATAGTACAAAATACATAACAATGAAAATGTTATATAAGAGATTAAAGCGAAAGGGTAGAGTTGATAACATGAGGATTTGTTTGCCTGAGATTCAAGGTGTATCAATAAGAATAGACAGTTTAACAAAGCAAACATAGAATGTATTGTAATATTCTCTAAGTTAGTAATTTTTTTCACTGGTATAAAAGACAGTAGAAGAAGTCGATAAATATGGGAATTATGAAAGTACTTATGTTTGTGGTTCAGTTTACATTGGCCAAGTGTGCAGAAATTTGAAATTTAATATCAAGGAATGTAAAATTGTGGTAGAAAAATGTAAAGTTGACATAACTGCTCATGTTATAGACTGTAATAAAATATTGATGATTTGAGTAGAATTTAGATTTGAATGAAGTATCAGAGGAACAACAGAAAATAAGCAAAACAAAGATATTGTACTGAATAAAGAAGTGAGTCCAGATTTAGAAGGAATAACTTAGTGAACATAGGTTTTATAAACTGTGGGTTTTTAAGTCTAGATGATGCTAAAGGAAATCAAATGATAATGTACTTATACATATGTTGACCAAACTTCAACGTTTTGCTGCTGAGGATAGTGGCACAAGAACACCAAAACATGTATTGTCTTTTTAGGGCTAGCCCCTGTTTTTTATTAAATTATTTATTGTGTAATTATTTTAATATCATACTCCTTTTAATTGTGCCATTTTAAATTATTTATGGCTTATTTTACCCATCTGTTACTGCTTAACAGTTAATGAATAAACTTACTAATTAATTATGTATATGATTGACATTATGGGATAGGCTTACTTTGGTCTCCTTAACACTGTATAGTAAAGGTGCATACAAGTGTTATCTCAATTTTATAATTTAACATGTATTTACATACTCTGATTAAGGTGATTCAAGTTGATTAGTGCATTCTCAAAGTAACATGCAATTAATTGAAAGAAATTAAAAGAATATTAATTCATTCTCAAAGAAAATCAAAGTTTTAGAGCTTAGCTTTCAGTTGTCTTAACTCTCCACCACCTTTGCTTGGAATTTAGTGTACATTTGTTTGCCCAGTTGCTATAGTGTCAAGAAGAATAAATAAAAGGTCTATTATATAGTATTGAGCAGATAAGTTGGATATTAAATTAGCAGGCCTGAGTTTACAATATTGTTTTCTCACACTAAGTTGTTTGGTGTAGTTTTTACAAAAAATGTGCATTTTAATATTGTTATATTATTACATCGTGAAATATTTAGTTTAAAATTATTAACAAAACATATTTTTATGTTAGATACAACATTCTGTATTAATCTTAGTTCTGAATTCAGTTTTTCAATAAAACTGTTCGAGTAGATGTGACAGTTTAGGCCACTAAGGTGTTGGTAAGCTGCAGTTTACTTGTGAAATATAAATTGAGATGGCTGGTTTTGGTTTGTCAACAGGGGTGAAAAGAGTTGTTAATAAGCTGTAGATTACTTGTGAAATATAAACTGAAAATGCTGTTTCAACAGGTGAATTTGGTGAAAAGAGGTGGTAGTAGAATGTATGCAGATGTTAACAAGGCAATGTTTATATGAACGTATGCACATAAATTCAGCCTTTCATTGAGATTTCAGTGGAAAGAAGTAAATGTTATTGAACGGATGTGGAAATTGCATAATATTTCAACATTTTCTTTGTAGAAAAAGTCACTTTAACTATTATGAAAAGGTATGACATAATCTCTTGTGGAAAGAAAGTTATGGTTGGAACACTAAATTAGGGTTGCATCAGTTACAAACTAAAATGAAAAATATGCCAAAAAAATACAAACTATCTTACAGATAACCATAAGCATAACTTGTTATGGAAATCTAAGAATCCTTCACACTTTGTGTTTCTGGTTTTTTGAGATGTGTTTATTTTAGAGGTGATATAATATTAAACTAAGTGCTTATATTTTATAAGGTGAATATGCCTGCTGACAGCTTTGAATCACCGTTAACTTTAGCAGCATGTGGTGGACATGTAGAATTGGCTACCTTGCTTTTAGAAAGAGGTGCAAACATTGAGGAAGTTAATGATGAAGGTTATACACCACTAATGGAAGCTTCCAGGGAAGGTCATGAAGAAATGGTTGCTTTACTCCTGAGTCAAGGTAAGAACTAAAGGTATTGGTATTTGTGCTTTGTTACTCCACAGGTGTGTTGTTTCTTTGCAAAGGAGCCATGGTAAGAATTGTAGTAAAATTCTGGACTGTATCAAGAGAAGACCATCAAAAATGATTGATCAACTTACACACAAAGATTAGAAGTAAAACAGAACATTTATGTGTATGACTTATTATTCAACAGATAGTTTGAGAAGGTAATTAACAAATGGTTAATTCAAAGCTAGATAGAAATAAGAAACTAGTGTTTTTAGATTACGGCTTGGCTTAACCTGTTGTATGTTATGGTGGTGTGGTTTCTTCCTCTTGTCATTTTTCACCAAAATCTGAAGGTATGTGCTGTCAGTGAAGCTGTTGATATTTCTAATGCTATCCTGAAAGTCTCTGTGGGTATCCCGACATTTCACAACAGCAATTTCAAGACCTGACTCTTGGCAGCCAACAATTTGACAGCCGAGCTCGTTGTCAGCGGACAATTTTGCACCCAGGAAAATTGAGAGCAGATGATTACCCAGCCGAGTATTTACATCAACATTACAGTTTAAGAAAAAAGACTCTTATATCATACAGCAATGTAGCCACATTTATTCACAGTCAAAATTATACAGCCATGTATTGCTTGGCTGGGTAATCATCTGCTGCCAATTTCCTGCGTGCTGTTAAATTGTCGCTGCCAACGAAGCTCGGCTGTTAAATTGTGGTCTGCATGGCCAAGCACGTATAGCGCATGAATTCGTAATCCCAGGGTCGCTGGTTCGAAAGCCCGCATCGCTAAACATGCTAGCCTCCCAGCCGCGGGGCATTATAATGTGACGGTCAATCCCACTATTCGCTGGTAAAAAAGAGTAGCCCAAGAGTTTGCGGTGGGTGGTGATGACTAGCTGCCTTCCCTCTAGTCTTACACTGCTAAATTAGGACGGCTAGCACAGATAGCTCTCAGGTAGCTTTGTACAATTCAAAACAAACAAACAAACAAACTGTTAAATTGTTGTCAAAAGTCGGATGCGAAATTGTGGCTGCAAAATGTCGTAGAACCGTCTGTATGTAGTCATAGTAATTTCCATAGAAATGCGTATAAATAAGTCAAAGTATTTTAGTGAAATGTTACTAATGTCAGGTTTGTGGTAGAATTTTTGAATGACACAGTAATGCAAAACTAAATATTAATTTTAGATTTATAGATCTACATACTTGTATATTTGAAATGCTTGCTAGCCTTAAAAATATAATGGCCTTATGAAAATATGATTTACTCTTTTTACACATGCATGATATACCAAACAAGCAAATAATATAAGGTCTATATGTCCTGGGATTTAGCATTTATAATTTTGCTGGAAGTTTTTGATAATTTTTGAAAAATAAATGAAACAAATGGAGAGGAATTTTTTCAATTTTAAAGTTTTTCTGAAAGTTATATTTATTAATAATA